>NC_041391.1:137879661-137885043 GCF_002162155.2 Triticum dicoccoides
GGGTTCTCGTAACCTTCTGGTACTCCGAAAATCATCTGAAACTTCCTGAAACCATTCTGGTGTCTGAATGTAACCTTCCAATATAACAATCTTGACCATTCGACCATTTTGAGACTCCTCGTCATGTTCGTGATCTCATCCGGGACTCCGAGCAACCTTCAGTCACCAAAACACATAACTCATATAATACCAATCGTCACCGAATGTTAAGCGTGTGGACCCTACGGGTTCGAGAACTATGTAGACATGACCGAGACATATCTCCGGTCAATAACCAATATCGGAACCTAGATGCTCATATTGGTTCCTACATATTCTACTAAGATCTTTATCGGTCAAACCGCATAACAACATACGTTATTCCCTTTGTCATCAGTATGTTTCTTGCCCGAGATTCGATCGTCGGTATCCTCATACCTAATTCAATCTCATTACAGGCAAGTCTCTTTACTCCTTCGAGAATGCATCATCCCATAACCAAGTTCATTAGTCACATTGCTTGCAAGGATTATAGTGATGTGCATTACCGACAGGGCCCAGAGATACCTCTCCGATACACGGAGTGACACATCCTAATCTCGATCTATGCGAACCCAACAAAAACCTTCGGATACACCTGTAGAGCATCTTTATAATCACCAAGTTATGTTGTGACGTTTGATAGCACACAAGGTGTTCCTCTGGTATTCGGGAGTTGCATAATCTCATAGTCAGAGGAACATGTATATGTCATGAAGAAAGCAATAGCAATAAAACTTAACGATCATTATGCTAAGATAATGGATGGGTCTTGTCCATCACATTATTCTCTAATGATGTGACCCCGTTCATCAAATGACAACAGATGTCTATGGTCAGGAAACATAACCATCTTTGATTAACGAGCTAGTCAAGTAGAGGCATACTAGGGACACTTTGTTTGTCTATGTATTCACACATGTACTAAGCTTTCGGTTAATACAATTCTAGCATGAATAATTAACATTTATCATGATATAAGGAAATATAAATAACAACTTTATTATTGCCTCTAGGGCATATTTCCTTCAGTCTCCCACTTGCACTAGAGTCAATAATCTAGATTACATAGTAATGATTCTAACACCCATGGGGTCTTGGTGCTGATCATGTTTTGCTCATGGAAGAGGCTTAGTCAACGGGTCTGCAACATTCAGATCCGTATGTATCTTGCAAATCTCTATGTCTCCCTCCTTAACTTGATCGCGGATGGAGTTGAAGCGCCTCTAGATGTGTTTGGTTCTCTTGTGAAATCTAGATTCCTTCGCCAAGGTAATTGCTCCAGTGTTGTCACAAAAGATTTTCATTGGACCCGATGCACTATGTATTACACCTAGATCGGATATGAACTCCTTCATCCAGACTCCTTCATTTGTTGCTTCCGAAGTAGCTATGTACTCCGCTTCACATGTAGATCCCGCCATGACGCTCTGCTTGGAACTGCACCAACTGACAGCTCCACCATTCAATATAAATACGTATCCAGTTTGCGGCTTAGAGTCATCCGGATCAGTGTCAAAGCTTGCATCAACATAACCATTTACAACAAGCTCTTTTTCACCTCCATAAACGAGAAACATATCCTTAGCCCTTTTCAGGTATTTCAGGATGTTCTTGACCGCTGTCCAGTGATCCACTCCTGGATTACTTTGGTACCTCCCTGCTAAACTTATAGCAAGGCACACATCAGGTCTGGGACACATCATTTCATACATGATAGAACCTATGGCTGAGGCATATGGGATGACTTTCATTTTCTCTCTATTTTCTGCAGTGGTCGGGCATTGAGTCTAACTCAACTCCACACCTTGTAACACAGGCAAGAACCCTATCTTTGACTGATCCATTTTGAACTTCTTCAAAACTTTATCAAGGTATGTGCTTTGTGAAAGTCCAATTAAGTGTCTTGATCTATCTCTATAGATCTTGATGCCTAATATGTAAGCAGCTTCACCGAGGTCTTTCATTGAAAATTATTATTCAAGTATCCTTTTATGCTATCTAGAAATTCTGTATTATTTCCAATCAAAAATATGTCATCCACATATAATATTAGAAATTCTACAGAGCTCCCACTCACTTTATTGTAAATAACAGGCTTCTCCAAAAGTATGTATAAAACCATATGCTTTGATCACACTATCAAAGCGTATATTCCAACTCCGAGAGGCTTGCACTAGTCCATAAATGGATTACTGGATCTTGCACACTTTGTTAGCACCTTTTGGATCGACAAAACCTTCTGGTTGCATCATATACAACTCGTCTTTAAGAAATCCATTAAGGAATGCAGTTTTGACATCCATTTGCCAAATTTCATAATCATAAAATGCGCCAATTGCTAACATGATTCGGACAGACTTAAGCATCGCTACGGGTGAGAAGGGTGTCATCATAGTCAACTCCTTGAACTTGTCGGAAACCTTTCACAACAAGTCGAGCTTTGTAGTCATTAACATTACCGTTAGCATCAGTCTTCTTCTTGAAGATCCATTTATTTTCTGTGGCTTGCCGATCATCAGACAAGTCCACCAAAGTCCACACTTTGTTCCCATACATGGATCCCATCTCAGATTTCATGGCCTCAAGCCATTTCGCGGAATCTGGGCTCATCATTGCTTCCTCATAGTTCGTAGGTTCATCAGGGTCTAGTAACATGACTTCCAAAATAGGATTACCATACCACTCTGGTGCAGACTGTACTCTGGTTGACCTACGAGGTTCGGTATTAACTTGATCTGAAGTTTCATGATCATCATCTGTGATGAACTACTTTCAATTCGGGAGAAGGTACAGTTACCTCATCAAGTTCTACTTTCCTCCCACTCACTTCTTTCGAGAGAAACTCCTTCTCTAGAAAGGATCCATTCTCAGCAACGAATATCCTGCCTTCGGATCTGTGATAGAAGGTGTACCCAACAGTTTCTTTTGGGTATCCTATGAAGACGCATTTCTCCGATTTGGGTTCGAGCTTATCAGGTTGAAGCTTTTTCAAATAAGCATCGCAGCCCCAAACTTTAAGAAATGACAACTTAGGTTTTTTGCCAAACCACAATTCATATGATGTTGTCTCAATAGATTTAGGTGGAGCCCTATTTAAAATGAATGCAGCCGTCTCTAAAGCATAACCCCAAAACGATAGCGGTAAATCAGTAAGAGACATCATAGATCACACCATATCTAATAAAGTACGGTTACAATGTTCGGACACACCATTACGCCGTGGTGTTCCAGGTGGTGTGAGTTGCGAAACTATTCCACATTGTTTCAAATGAAGACCAAACTCGTAACTCAAATATTCGCCTCCGCGATTTGATCATAGAAACTTTATTTTCTTGTTACGATGATTTTCCACTTCACTCTGAAATTCTTTGAACTTTTCAAATGTTTTGGACTTATGTTTCATTAAGTAGATATACCCATATCTGCTCAAATCATCTGTGAAGGTCAGAAAATAACGATACCCGTCGCGAGCCTCAACACTTATCGGGCCGCATACATCGGTATGTATTATTCCCAATATGTCAGTGGCTCGCTCCATTGTTCCATAGAACAAAGTCTTAGTCATCTTGCCTATGAGGCATGGTTCGCAAGCATCAAGTGATTCATAATCAAGTGATTCCAAAAGCCCATCAGCATGGAGTTTCTTCATGCGCTTTACACCAATATGACCTAAACGGCAGTGCCATAAATAAGTTGCACTATCATTACTAACTTTGCATCTTTTAGCTTCAATATTATGAATATGTGTATCACTACGATCGAGATTCAACAAAAATAGACCACTCATCAAGGGTGGATGACCATAAAAGATATTACTCATATAAATAGAACAACCATTATTCTTTGATTTAAATGAATAACCGTCTCGCATCAAACAAGATCGAGATATAATGTTCATGCTCAACGCTGGCACCAAATAACAATTATTCAGGTATGAAACTAATCCCGAAGGTAGATGTAGAGGTAGCGTGCCGACGGCGATCACATCGACCTTGGAACCATTTCCGACGTGCATCGTCACCTCGTCCTTTGGCAATCTTCGTTTAATCCATAGCCCCTGTTTCGAGTTGCAAATATGAGCAATAGAACCAGTATCGAATACCCAGACGCTACTACGAGCATTAGTAAGGTACCCATCAATAACATGTATATCAAATATACCTTTCACTTTGCCATCCTTATTATCCACCAAATACTTGGGGCGGTTCCACTTCTAGTGACCAGTCCCTTTGCAGTAGAAGGACTCAGTTTTAGGCTTAGATCCAGACTTGGGCTTCTTCCCGGGAGCAACAACTTGCTTGCTATTCTTCTTGAAGTTCCCTTTCTTCCCTTTGCCATTTTTCTTGAAACTAGTGGTCTTGTTAACCATCAACACTTGAAGCTCCTTCTTGATTTCTACCTCCGCAACCTTTAGCATCGCGAAGAGCTCGGGAATTGTCTTTTCCATCCCTTGCATATTATAGTTCATCATGAAGCCTTTATAGCTTGGTGGTAGTGATTGAAGAACTCTGTTAATGACAATATCATCAGGAAGATTAACTCCCAACTGAGTCAAGTGGTTATGGTACCCAGACATTCCAAGTATGTGTTCACTGAGAGAACTATTCTCCTCCATCTTGCAGCTATAGAACTTGTTGGAGACTTCATATCTCTAAATTCGGGCATTTGCTTGAAATATTAACTTCAACTCTTGGAACATCTCATATGCTCCATGATGTTCAAAACGTCTTTGAAGTCCCAATTCTAAGCCGTAAAGCATGGCACACTGAACTATCGAGTAGTCATCAGCTTTAGTCTGCCAGACGTTCATAACGTTCGGAGTTGCTCATGCAGCGGGCCTTGCACCTAGCGGTGCTTCTAGGACGCAATTCATTACAAAAAAAGACACATCCGTGACATTTTGGGCTGAACGAATTTTTTTCCTATCATACATATGACACTTCTATGATGATAATTGTGACAAAACCCGGTATCATCATAGATGCGGTGGGCTCCTACTTCTATGACAAAAAATCATGACAGAAAATGGGCTTTTCATCCTGGGCGGGCCGGAGACGCAGCTGCATGACATTCTTTGGGCCGTCCATGACGGAAAAAACCGTGGTAGAAGCGAGGGGGAGGAAAATTTCGGGGAGTTCTCGGTTACGGTGGGAGGTCGGGGGCCGAGCGATGCGCATTTCTCTCGTACACATACGCGCGTGTGTGCGAGGCATTGGCTCTAACTGAACCCGAGCGAGGCATTGGGCTCTAACTGAACTCGAGCGATTGCACTGCAGGTTACGCGTTACTGAACCCGAGCGATCGATTCCTTCGCTACTGCTGCTAACTGAAGCCGATCGATGCTGCTTCTCTGGATGAACA
>NC_041391.1:137885215-137890085 GCF_002162155.2 Triticum dicoccoides
GCGTAGCCTCTGGATAAACAGGACCCGTGGCGTAGCCTTTGGATAAACAGGACCCCGATCGATCGAGCCGGTTGGGGCTGGATGAACAGGACCCCGTGGAGGGCTAGATGAACAGGACGACCCCGGGGAGGGCTGGATGAACAGTAGACGGTGGAGGGGTGGATGAACAGTAGCCCGTGGAGGGATGGTTGAACAGGAGCCCGTGGAGAGGGGTGGTTGAACAGTAGCCGATGGAGTAGCGCGCGGTGGAGGCTGGATGAACAGGAGCCCGTGGATGAACAGTCATAGGTGGAGGCTAGAGGAGGTCGACGGTGGATGAACAGTAGCCCGTGGAGGCTGGAGGAGGTCGACGGTGGAGATGAATAGTATCCCGTGGAGTCCCGTTTTGTTGTACGCCACACACCTCCCGATGAACAGGACCCCGTTTCGACCGTAGCGCTCCAACACAAGTCTGTTTCGTCCGTTTTGCGGTACGCCACACCCCTCCCGATCAACAGGACCCCTGTTTTGACCGTAGGAGGTCCGTTTCATCCGTTTTGCGGTACGCCACACCCCTCCTGATCAACAGGACCCCCGTTTTGACCGTAGGAGGTCCGTTTCCTCCGCTTTGCGGTACGCCACACCCCTCCCGATGAACAGGATCCCGTTTCGAACATGGCCGGACGAACACAAGGCCGTTTCCTCTGTTCTGCGGTATGCGAGGCCTCGTTTCTATTGCCTGTTTCGTCCAAGCCCTCCCGATGAACACGACGACGCTTTCTGTTCCGAACCAGCCGGTTGGCTCCCCATGAACACGACGACGCTATTTCTCCGTTCTGACCCAGCCATGTACATGAGCCCTGGCCGTACGTGTGCGAGAGTAGGCGTTCGAGACCCTGCCCGTATGTACGTACGTTGCCGTATTTTCTTTCTTGCACCCTGGCCGCTGTACGTACGTGTACATGCTACGTGCGCGCCTCTACTACGACACGTGCGCGCCTCTACATCGACCAGTATATATGTACATACACGTTCGCGACCAGAATGACAACGCTACGTACACTTCGACCAGGTGGGTCCCGACTGGCAGGCACTTCCTTCCGTGCGAAGATGTAGCTGGTGGGTCCCAGCAGTCAGGGGGGCGAATCGTTTTTTCGGACGCACTTCCTTGCATGCGAAGATGTAGCTGGTGGGTCCCAGCAGTCAGGGGGGCGAATCGTTTTTTTGCCCGGACACACTTCCTTGCGTAAGAAGATGTAGCTGGTGGGTCCCATCAATCAGGGGGCGAATCAATTTTTTTTCCCGGAAGCACTTCCTTGCGTCCGAAGATGTAGCTGTTGGGTCCCAGCAGTGAGGGGGGCGAACCGTTTTTTTGCCCGAACGCACTTCCTTGCGTGCGAAGATGTAGCTGGTGGGTGCCAGCAGTCAGGGGAAACATTTTTTTGGCGAAATACAGTGGCCCGTCCGGTGGGTCCCAGCTGTCAGGTGGAGGAATCATTATTTTTCACATAATAAGGAGGCACTTCCTTGCTGCGGCCGTGGACCCAGCTGTCAGCCTCTCCACGTACAGTCCACGTCCGATGGAAGTCGTTCCTTGACCACATTGACAAGGCCACGCCGAGAGCACCACGGCGGTGGATGACGGCGAGGCCTAGGAAGGGGACGACGCAGAGCCGAGGAAGACGGGGCAGTGGAAGCCCACGCGGAGAGGAGTACGAGGGTTCACTGGTTCGGCTACGGTGTGAGGCTGCCGTCGCCGCAGGGCCTGGCCAGTGGTGGGAATAGTAGGGGGCGGTGAGGCCTCCGTGGTAGCACATCCGGCTATGGGAGGCAGGAGAATGCGGCACGACCGACGCTGCTTTGGGCGGCTGGAGCAAGAAGACCAGAGGTTGAAGAAGCACTACCGCCGTTGGATGGACATCGTACGGTCATAGGAGCTAGAATCGTTCATATTGAAGAAGCAGCACGACCGTTGGATTAACATCCAACGGTCACTACTGCTAGAATCGTTTGTGGACTAAGTTGACCACTAGTAGAAAACCATCCATTAGTCCCGGTTCGTAAGGGCCTTTAGTCCCGGTTCATTAACCGGGACTAATGGGTCATTACTAATACCTCTACCCATTAGTCCCGGTTCAAACCAGAACCGGGACCAATGTGCCTCCACGTGGCCCTGTGCGCCCACCCCAGTCAGGGGGCCTTTGGTCCCGGTTGGTGGCTCCAACCGGGACCAAAAGTCAATTTTTTTTAAAAGTGGCTGCTTTAGGGGTTATTTTTAGGTTGTTATTATAGCTAGCTAATAGAGAGAAGTGTCCTCTCTTATATCTTCATCCTTGGTTTATCAACGCTGCTGCTATGTTCATTGCACCCCCGCCGATATAAAATGCTCATGCATGCTTGCATCATACATCATCATATATATATATATATATAATAACAAGTCCTACTAATCATGCATCATCATATACAACTTCTACTCGTTATTAATAATAAGTCATACGATCATCATCCTCATAGTCGTCGAACCCAACCCTACATAATTGTTCTTAGCACATGATCATCAGTATCAGGTAGGACCTAAACACCCTTAAGGTAAAATAGCATAAAACAATATAGACCCTGACTCTCCATTATGAAGAATGGTGATCATCCTATCTCCAATGTTTGCCCTTCGCTGAATGTTGCTTCCAAGAAGCTCCTTACGACTGTCCATACATTTTTTCCATTCTTTGATTATCATGTCTCCACTTCTTTTAGAAACCCGGTATGGACAGTTGAGATTCGTAGGACGACCTGGGTGTATGTTCAAAACATGAAGGCTACCCCGTGTATACATCATATGAGGCACACAATCATTTGGGATTATCTGTTGAAAAACATAGTAATAACTTCGTAGTTAGCAATGATATGATGTACTAGTTTTAGAAGTGTGCAAAAAGATGCACGAATGTTGTAATAGTAAAAAATCATACCAGGGTATCTCCATGGTAGTTACCGTAGTTCAACACGTGCACTAGTGGCACGTATTGACCATAATGTTGAGGAGTTCGATTGTAGACATTGTAATTCTCAAGATCAGTACAAAATCTGACCAGATGATTTTTCTCCTGATAAGTTAGTTCGGAGCCTTCGGTGTAGTAGGTTCTGTCTACCATCTTCCGCACATTCTTTGAAGAATGAAAATAAGCTATCAATGGAGAATAAGTTGTCAACTATTTTCAAATAAACAATATAAATTACTTAATAACTATGTTAAGCTCACAACGGGGAATAATTGGAGGTGTATCCACAAGGACGAAAATCGTAGGTCTCTCTTGCTCGATTGTAGGATCACCAAGATCCATGGTAACAAGCATACCCTCATCAAAACCATACATCTTGCAAAGTGCTTCCCAATTTTTGCAACCAAAATGGGTTACACTCTGAGCATTGTACAACTTTACTTGAAAATCCACACCATGATGGGTACTTAGGATAATTTTTTTGGTTTCGAAACTTTCATGGTCTTCAAAACCCATCCTCTCCAAGACATAGCGTCTTGCAAAGCATGGGATAAGCTAGTCGAATTGGAAAAGATGAAAAATATTGTCATGATTAAAATAGTTGAAGTCATGAGTAATTACGATAAAAAACTATTATCGTCGGTTGTGTACCGTATGAACATCGAAGGTCTCCTCGAGCTTAATGCTGAAGCGCCGATCTTCGTCTAGCATAATGAACCTGTCGCAGATACCTCGGTCGTCGTGGCACCAGTCGCACTCCCCCGGGCGGTTTTCATCGTCCGATGAGTACGACATTTCCGGCCTATACGTTCATAATTCAAATATTAAACTAGATCATTATTATTAATCACGGATTGAGTATCGATGATCGATGTACGTAGCTCCTCATTTCATTCCCGAATGCATTATTAATTATATCAAATTGTCTAGCACACGGGAATGAAGGAGAAATTATCCAATATGAGCATTCAATAAGCAAAACCAAATCATAAAATAAGCAAAACCAAATCATAAAATAAAGTATAGTATTCAAATTAGCATGCATTCAATAATTATAAGCAAAAGTACATCATCTCTTGGTGTCCGTACATCGTCGAATATTATCACTAATACAACTAGAACTGTAGCTCCCGACGGGTATCGACGCAGGCGGTGGACACCCAAAGATAAGGAACCATCACAGGATCATAGCTCCAGTGAGATCCCTGAAGAACCTGCCAGGTATTGTCGAACCTCCCCTCCAATGCAACTATGTAGTGACGGACGTGCTCGTCCTCCTCGCTGACACGGTGACGTACCACCTCTGCGGTGTCTGGATGCCTCACCACCGTCACTGGCCCACGCGACCGCCACCAAACAAGGATCGGGTCAACAACAGGCTGCCTCCTCACCAACCTACATCCCCCGGAAGGTAGCACCTCCAAATACCAACCCGGCGGAGCCCAGTCCCGAACATGGCCCCGATCAAGCAGGCCTCCACCACCGAGTCGACGACGACGACGATGCGGGATAGGCATCACCGACATCGACGCGGGAACTACTTGTATATGTAGTTAAATAAAAGTAGTTTTATTAATAAAATCAACTATGTAGTTCAACTACTAAGCACTTACTATAAATAAATGAGTAGTACTTACTAAAAACAAACTACTTCTATATATAGTAAAATAAATAAGTTTATTAAATCAACTAGCTAGTTCAACTATATATAAACTACTTCTTATTTTTTTCCTTTTTCTAAATACTATGAACAAAAAAATCATTAAAATTCTATGAACAAAATTAATTACACAATCTAAATATCACCAAAAAAATCTATTAACAATAATATCACCAAACATGCATATTCAATAATAATATCACCAAAAAAATCTATTAACAGAAAAAAA
>NC_041391.1:137890558-137891058 GCF_002162155.2 Triticum dicoccoides
AATACTATGAACAAAAAAATCATTAAAATTCTATGAACAAAATTAATTACACGATCTAAATATCACCAAAAAAAATCTATTAACAATAATATCACCAAACATGCATATTCAATAATAATATCACCAAAAAAATCTATTAACAGAAAAAAATCTAACATAATATGAACAAATTAATTACTACACATATCTAGTCTAACAAAAAAATCTAATTAATCTAACAAAAAAATCTAACATAATATGAACAAATTAATTACTACAAATGTAATCTAACAAAAAAAAATCTAATCTAACAAAAAAATCTATGAACTACATATCTAAATTACTACACATCTAACCTAACAAAAAAAAATCTATGAACTACAAAAAGAATCTAAAAAAATCTAACAAAAATAAAAAAAACGCTCACGTTGGCGTCGAGGCGGCGCGGTGCAGGGGCGACGACGGGCTCGGGGCGGCGCGGGGCAGGGGCGACGAGGACAGCGGGCTCGGGGGCGGCGACG
>NC_041391.1:137891331-137928253 GCF_002162155.2 Triticum dicoccoides
GGGCGGCGATGACGGGGCGGCGCGGGACGCGGGCGGCGATGGGGGCGGCGACGACAACGGGCTCGGGGTGGCGAAGGGGACGACGGGCTCGGGGTGGCGTGGGGCGGGCTCGACGGCGACGGCGACGAGGAGCAGAGGCTCGGGGCAGGGGCGAGAAAGAGATGGGATTTGGCGAAAACTGCTAAGTTCAGTATATATAGCAAGAGCATTGGTCCCAGTTGGAGGCTCCAACCGGGACTAATGCCCCCTTTAGTCCCGGTTGGAGCCACCAACCGGGACCAAAGGCCTCTTTTCAGTAGACCAAAGGACGGGAAACGAAGACCTTTGGTCCCGATTGTTGGCACCAACCGGGATTAAAGGGGGGGCATTGGTACTGGTTGGTGCCACAAACCGGTACCAATGCACCCCTTTAGTTCCGGTTGGTGCCACCAACCGGGACTAAAGGCCATGTGCTGCCCGCGTCGCGGCACGAAAGTTTAGTCCCACCTCGCCAACTGAGGGAGTTCGAGAGTGGTTTATAAGCACCAGTCCCGCTGCCCTCTCGAGCTCCTCTCAAATGCAGGCTTACAGGCCTAAACACACTATATGTGCCTGTGGGCCTATTGGGCCTATTGCGGGCCTGAATCCTGGCCCATTGTTGGGTTTCTAGTCGTATTCAGGCCGTGGTAGCCCTTTAGGTGGCACTTTTTTTATTTTATTTATTTTATTTTGATTCTTCCTGCAGCTGTTTTTTTAGTCCCACCTCACCAAGCGAGAGGCACTCGCAGCTGTTTATAAGCCCTGAGTGCAGAGACGATGACGAAGAGGCTCAATGCTCCTGCACGTTGGTTAGCTTCAAGCCTTGAGGAATACGGTAGACTGCACAGAGCTATGTGCAGTGCAGTTGACACTATTCCGAAAGGCTTGAAGCAAATTAACAAGAATTGCGCCGTTTTTTTTTATTTTTAATGACTTATTACAACTGAGAAATAAAAAGAAAAAAAATAACTGAAAAGAAAAAAACTATATAGAAAACTACTCATAAATGAATTGAACCAAAAAATAGTTGTGATTAACTGTACTAAAAAATGAGCATAGATGCTTATTTTTAATGACTTATTACAACTCAGAAATAAAAAGAAAAAAATAAATATAGCAGAAAAGAAAAAAAAACTATATAAAAAGATACTCATAAATGAATTGAAGCAAAAAATAGTTGTGATTAACTGTACTAAAAAAGGAGCATAGATGCTTATTTGTAATGACTTATTACAACTCAGAAATAAAAAGAAAAGAAAGTAGTTGTGATTAACTTTACTAAAATATGAGCGTAGATGCTTATTTTTAATGACTTATTACAATTCAAAAATAAATAGAAGAAAAAATAGTTATGATTAACTTTACTAAAAAATGAGCATAGATGGTGGTCATCTCTTCAGTCAGACGTGGTCGGCCTGAGGCTGGGTATTCGGGTCTCGGGATCCGTCATCTGACACCAGCTGCGAGTTGGGGAGACGTAGTTGCTGGTGAAAACCGAGCTGACGGCGGGCGATGGCGGCGTTCCATGTCGTTACCATGATGAAGGCATCGTCGTGTGACTACCGTTGACCCACCCGTATTGCTCCGGGGGAGCGGCTTCGTCTTAACGAGCATTGCGCCTCTTTTTTATTTTTAATGACTTATTACAACTCAGAAATAAAAAGAAAAAAAATAAATGTAGCAGAAAAGCAAAAAAACTATATAAAAAACCACTCAGAAATAAATAGAGGAAAAAATAATTTTGATTAACTTTACTAAAAAAATAGCATAGATGCTTATTTCTAATGACTTATTACAACTCAGAAATAAAAACAAAAGAATAAATATAACAGAAAAGAAAAAAAAGAAACTATAAAGAAAACTACTCAGAAATGAATAGATGCAAAAAATAGTTGTGGTTAACTGTACTAAAAAAGGAGCATATATCCTTATTTTTAATGGCTTATTACAACTCAAAAATAAAAAGAAAAAAAATAAATATAGCAGAAAAGAAAAAAAATATAAAAAACTACTCAGAAATGAGCATAGATGCGCCTATAGAGGAAAATTAACTTAAATTCATAACGAATTTCAAACGAAATCAGTATGAATTTAGGCGAATTTCCCTATATAAGGGCATCTATTTTCATTTTCAGAGGAGCTCAATATGGCAGAGAGGGAGGGGCTTATAAACCGGTCCGATTCCCCTTCGGTTGGTGAGGTGGGACTAAACTCTGGCCACAATGAGGACCAACCCTTTGGTCCCAATTCGTCCCACCAACCGGGACTAATGGTGGTGGGCCAGGAGTGGGGTGCATTGGTCCCGGTTCGTCCCACCCACCGGGACCAATAGGTCCAGCCGAACCGGGACCAATGGCCCACGTGGCCCGGCCGGCACCCGGGGCTCAAGAACCGGGTCCAATGCCCCCATTGGTCCCGGTTCTGGATTGAACCGGGACTAATGGGATGGACCGGCCTGGACCATTGCCCCCCTTTTCTACTAGTGGACAAAGCCAAAGTACACGTCAACCTAGTAGACCCACAAGTCAGCCTCCAAATCTGTCCCAAACAACATACATCCCAAAATTTCTAGCCAGATTCAAATTAATGTTAAATCTAAATATACCTTAATTTAAATTCAATGAAATTTTACCCTCACAAAAACAATGAAATCTAAAATATCAAAATCTGAAAGAAAACAATATTTTGGAACTAATTGCATGTTTGCTGTATTTTTTCATTTTACAGCCCATTTATTATTACTTATAGCCCATTTCTTATTACTTATAGCCCATTTCTTATTACTTATAGCCCATTTTCTGGGCAAAATGCATCCCTCCGTGTCTTGAAAGATTTCCGGCCCAGCAGGGCATAGAAAAGCAAGTAGGCCTATGTTGGTTATTCTGCAAAAAACAAAATAGCTGGCTAGCCATTTTTCAGAATGGAAAAAAACAAACTGGGCTGGTCATGTGCTAAACATATGAAATAAAAGCCTGGGCTAGATGGGTCAAGGGTCCCGCACAACCCAGTTGATACCCTTCTCCGTCCCGAAAAAACAAAATTACTGCGCGTGCTGCTGGGTCCCTACTGTCAGCCTCACCATGTACAGTCATCTCCTTATTCCTCTCGGTTGTTGACCATGTTGACAACACCAAGGGTGGCGCCGCGGCGAGCGAACCAAGGCGGAGGACGTTGGTTAGGCCTCAGACGGGAACGAACAGGAGCCAGGGAAGATCACAACCAGCCGTTGGAGGCGGGAGCAGGCGGTCCTGCCGGCGCTGGTTTGGCTTTGGCGGCTCGAGGAAGAAGAGACTGAAGAAACGCGATAGACGTTTAATGTCAATCCAACGGTCAAGGTTAGCACAATCGTTTGTTGACTAAGCGGACACGAAGTAGCATACTTTTTTATATATAGGAAGAAAACTGTGAGGAAAATGCGTTTGTCTGCCGTCCTCCTCACAGGGAACGTTCGCCACATAAGTGACTAGCACCATTGGTTTTCAACCGAGAGGTCTTGGGTTCGAGTCCCAGGAACTCTCAATTTTGTCCTCCTTCCTTCCTTGCAAAAAAGGGAAAGAAAATCAAAGACTTGGGAAGGCGTACAGAACAAGCTAGTGTACCAGTAAAGAGACGTTGCCGAGTTTTAGAAAAAAGAGAGACGTGCTCCTATAGCTGGTTCAAATCCAAACCTAGACTATGACTATATATGGTGCTATGCTACTCTGCAAGTAATGAAACTGACATAGCCAACATTCGCTTCTCCTCTTCTCTACTTACTCTGCCTAGTATCAGAAGCTCTGGCCGCACCAACCATGTCCACTGGCTGCTCGTCCACCTGCTCCTCAGCAGGCAACAATCAGATATGCGCCAAGTCGCCACCCGTACCATCGCCTGTGGGTCTCATCACGCCCCCGCCGGCACGCGCACCATAGCCGATTGCTCATCGCAACCTGCTGCCGTTGGTGTGGTGCCACTGCTACAAATCACGCAGAATCATCCGTCGCGTCTCAACCACAATCCTCAACCCTGGCCGAGTCTTCTACAAATGCCCGAATCATGGGGTAATAATATGTTTAAGTGTTGTTCTGCTGCTTTCAGTTGCTGATTTTTTTAATAGTTTGGTTGATGATCTTCCAATTTGATTCGTGCTGAAAAGGGAAGATTCGTGTGATTTGTATTTCTAGGAAGTTGCTGATGTGGGGGAATGCAACTACACTGATTATTTGGTTAGCCGAGGAATCCCAATACCAGCAGGTTGGGGTGTTGGACAAGTAACTGAAGGAACGACAGAAGAGGAAGATGCAGAGCAGAAGGTTAAAGATGTAGTTCCTCTGATCATGGCCAAGCAACAGCTGCTAAACAGCCTTGACAGCAATGAGGAGATGAAATAGCTTGTGAAGATAATGGGAAAAATCGATGTGCTCTGTAGGATGATTGTCTCTATATTTGCAGTGTATGTAGCACTCATGATGTATTCAGTGGCTACGACATGAGCACTTTGCTGAAACTAGTAATGAATGAAACCTGTGTAGCAGGCTGGGCGTAGTGTTGTGAACATCTAATGATTTCTATTAATGGAAATCAGGGGGTATCCCATTTTGCTCATAAATAAATAAATAGCAGAGGCCCTGTCGGGTCAGCTTTGTTCTCATTCGAAGACGTCGAGCAAATTGCAGTCCAACATGAAACTATGTCATCAAATTCAAGTTTCACAGCCAAATATGAGTACAACTAAACAACAATGTCATCATGTTTTAGTTGTCATACAATCACCAAACACAAATCAACATATATAACAACCGATGTTCTCACAGCAGAATACTAAACAACATGTTCATCAGGTTTTAGTTGTCATAGCAAACACAATTTCACATAGTAGATAAAAAACGTCTTCTGATAGGAACATACAACAAAAGCAATGTAATCATCATCCGCAGCAGGAGCGTCAACATCTTCGCCATGTGTATCAGTCTGAATCGTAATTCCCCACGGTGTCATCTTCTTCTTCGTCCTCAACGTCCTCGGACGTTGGCTTCTTCTTGATCAACTCTTGTATGTCCACAACACGATAGGCAATCTTTTCGCCGGCATCATTGACATGATGGTTCTCAAAGATATTAGGAACATCTGTGTTATCTTGTACATCAAGAGCAGTGTAAACATCATCTTGTTGTGCAACTTCATTAAACGAATTCCTCTGCTCAAGCCTTTGCAATACTCTCTAGTCATCGCTACGTGCAAATGTGTCTTCCAAGAAAAATATCTGTGTTGCTTGATTTGCAAAATAAAAGGCTCGTTGGTCTGGTACGCCGCCTTGACATTGATGGATCTGAAATAATCATCAGCTCTGGGTTTTGCGATCCTGGAAAACAGGTTATACCAATGATAGCACAACAGAACCACACACCGATGATCCTCGAAACTGGAGATATACTGCAACTGAACAATGTATGTTATGTTAGCATACATTTCAGTTGTCTCTTTGTCATACGTATCCGTGCTCATGATGGCACTGTTTTGTGTCTTCCTGCCTTCGTCTCATGCAAGGGTTTTGTAGTGCACATCTCCAACAACGCAAGATTCATAATGTCTTACCCGAGTATCAGGACCCATTGCTAGTGAGTAAAGGGCATCATCAACTGCCTCCCATCCTGCCGCATCTTCTTAACCTATGGTTAGAAAATAGACAAGCTGATCATCTTATGTATTCAATATATTAAAAAAATTGACAGTGCACTTCAAAAGCTTACATGGTTCTTGAACCATTTCGCAAATCCTGCCATAACCAGTTTGTCAATGTTTCTTGGATTTTGTGGCAGTAACTCCTCTTTGTAGATGCTGCACAACATAGTGATCGTGCCAAACATCTAAATATATAAGAATGTGCTGCAAGTTTAGTAGATTACGATGTATAAGCTGCAGTACTGCACTTACTTGATATAAGGTAGTATCTCAGGACAGTTATTCAACACATACCAAAGCATTTTGTCCAAATCTTTAGGTTTGTCCTCTTGTCGACTCTTCCCTGTAACTCGAACAGAACAATCGAAAACATTGAGCCCGGGATTGTCTTCACCCACCTCTTTGCTAAGCTGACCAGCTGTTTCAATGTATTTTGAGTAGAATGTCAATGCTTCTGTAGCAATCTAGGCCTCTGCAATGGAACCCTCGCGTCTAGCTCTATTCCTAACATAGCCCTTGAAAGTGCCTAGCCGCCTGTCAATAGGGTACATCCAGTCATACTGTACTGGACCTCTAAGTAGTGCCTCATCAGGTAGATGAACAGCCAAATGCACCATCACATCAAAGAAGGTTGGAGGATATATCTTCTCAAGGTCGCATAGTATAGTTGGTATCTTGTCTCTAAGACGCTCCAAAGCATTTATCCTGATATTTCTACTACAGAGTTCCCTGAAGAATTGTCACAACTCTGCAACTGCTCTGTATAAGTCAGGGCGGCCCAATCCTCTGAGGATAACAGGTAAAACCCTTTGAAGTAGGACGTGGCAGTCATGAGTTTTCAACCCTTGTACCTTGTTTCCATCTACACTAACCCTCCTTTCAGGGTTGGAAGCAAATCCATGTGGGAATCTCACACGTGATAGGACCTCGCAGAATTCTTTTCTTTTTACCTTGTCCAAGACGTACACAGATGGTGCCGTATCCCGTGGTTTACCTTCATCTTGCACCTGCAAATCCTTTCTGATACCCAGGTGTGTCAAATCAATAGTAGATTTTAAGGTATCTTTCGTCTTGCCTTCAATATTAAGAATTGTGCCAATAATGCTGTCACATATATTTTTCTCGATGTGCATCACATCAAGATTATGCCGTAGATCCAAATCTTTCCAATACTCCAAGTCCCACAAAGTGGACCTGCGGGTAAACAATAATATCTCTACTGCCCTGCCATGCTTCCTTTTTCCGCTACCATTACCAGGATGGTTTCCTGGTGTAATATGCCTGACCTTCTCTAATTCCACTTGCAACTCATCGGCGGTGAGCCTCTTTGGCGCGTCACGGTTTTCATGCTTTGCATTGAACACATGTCTTCAGTATTTTCTAGGATGTGGCTTGTCCTTGGCAAGGAAACGACAGTGTCTAATGTAACAGATCTTGCTAAGTATTGCGTATGACAGCTGATTCCTGTCATAGCGAACACATGCATTGTAACTATGTGTCATACGCCCTGACATAGTGCCCAAAGCCGGATAATCATGGATGCACCAAATTATAACAGCACGCAGAAAGAAATTAGCTGGTGGGCTGCTATATAGGTCTCGAGTGAGAACACCCTTCCATAGCTGTTGAAGTTCCTCCACAAGAGGCTCCATGAACAAATCAAAATCCTTTCCAGGACTTGTTGGATCTGGGATGAGCAAGGCCATCATGTAGTTTGATTCTTTGGTGAAGACATTTGGAGGCATCTTGTAAGGGATAACAAGCACTGGCCACATGCTATATGTGGCGCTCTGGTGGCCAAATGGGTTAAATCCATCTGAAGCTAAGCCAAGTCTAATGTTTCTCGGGTCAACAACAAACTTTTTGTGTTTATCATTGAAGCTTTTCCACTCACTACCATGAGATGGATGGCTCATTACATTCTGACCTCTGTACTCCTGGTTCCTAGAATGCCATAGTACATCCTCTCTTGTTTCAGCATCATGAAACAACCTCTGCAATCTTGGTGTAATTGGAAAATGTCTCAAAACATTATGAGGAATCCTCTTCATAACATCGCCATCTTTCCATCTTGATGATTTGCATTTCGGGCATTCACTTAAGTTGGCATAATCCTTCCGGAACAGAACACAATTATTCTTACAAACATGGATCATATCATATCCAATTCCAACTGCACGAAAGAAATTCTTCATTTTACTGTAGGTGTGTGGCAGCTCAGACGCATCTGGGAAAGATTTGGGGAAAGAAGCCAACATCGCATCGAATCATTTGTTGGTCATCCGCTCAGATGTCTTCACCTGAAGAAAGCTGAGAATACTGACAGCTTATTTCCCGGGGTGACAGGAACGTTGCATTGTTCCAACATGCGGGCCCACCATTTTTCTTATGCAGGTGAAAGTTCACGGAATGCACGAGCATTTCGTAGCATTGTTTCAATGTTGGTCAAACTCACTGGCTCCGCCACCACCACCTCCTCCTCCTCTTCCACCTGAGTATTAGGCAGATCAAGATGGTGATTTGCTGCTTCCACGTAGTCAATAACATTGACATTCACAGCTTCACCATGATGAACCCACCTAGTATATGTGACCGACATCCCATACAAGTGTAGATGATTTTGCATAGTTGACTGGTGTTTTGTAACTGAATTCATACAACTGCTACACGGGCAGAGCACATCTGATTTCGGACCACTGTACTCAGCTTTGATAAAGTTCATGAAGTTTTCAACCCCCTCGACATATGCAGCGGAGAATATTCGAGCAGAAGTTATCCATGTCATGTCCATCTGTTAGACATACAAATTAGTTCTTCTACTGGATATAACAGGAAAAATGTATATGCTTTTTTATGAAGTCCATAAAAAAATACCTAGGTCGATGTCTAAACCTATGGCAAGATATTTGTGTTGGAAATATGCCCTAGAGGCAATAATAAAATGATTATTATTATATTTCCTTGTTCATGATAATTGTCTATTATTCATGCTATAATTGTGTTATCCGGAAATCGTAATACATGTGTGAATACATAGACCACAACATGTCCCTAGTAGGCCTCTAGTTGACTAGCTCGTTGATCAATAGATAGTCATGGTTTCCTGACTATGGGCATTGGATGTCATTGATAACGGGATCACATCATTAGGAGAATGATGTGATGGACAAGACCCAATCCTAAGCATAGCACAAGATCGTGTAGTTCGTTTGCTAGAGCTTTTCCAATGTCAAGTATGTTTTCCTTAGACCATGAGATCGTGTAACTCCCGGATACCGTAGGAGTGCTTTGGGTGTACCAAACGTCACAACATAACTGGGTGACGATAAAGGTATACTACAGGTATCCCCGAAAGTATCTGTTGGGTTGACACGGATCGAGACTGGGATTTGTCACTCCGTATGACGGAGAGGTATCTCTGGGCCCACTCGGTAATGCATCATCATAATGAGCTCAATGTGACCAAGTGTTTGGTCATGGGATCATGCATTACAGTACGAGTAAGGTGACTTGCCGGTAACAAGATTGAACGAGGTATTGGGATACCGACGATCGAATCTCAGGCAAGTAACGTACCGATTGACAAAGGGAATTGTATACGGGGTTACTCGAATCCTCGACATCATGGTTCATCCGATGAGATCATCGTGGAACATGTGGGAGGCAACATGGGTATCCAGATCCCGCTTTTGGTTATTGGTCGGAGAGCTGTCTCGGTCATGTCTGCGTGATTCCCGAACCCGTAGGGTCTACACACTTAAGGTTCGGTGACGCTAGGGTTGTAGAGACATTAGCATGCAAAGTTGTTCGGAGTCCCGAATGAGATCCCGGATGTCACGTAGAGTTCCGTAATGGTCCGGAGGTAAAGAATTCTATATAGGAAGTCCAGTTTCGGCCACCGGGAAAGTTTCGGGGGTCACCGATATTGTACCGGGACCACTGGAAGGGTCCCGGGGGTCCACCGGGTGGGTCCACCTATCCCGAAGGGCCACGTGGGCTGAAATGGGAAGGTAACCAGCCCCTGGTTGGCTGGTGCGCCCCCCTTGGGCCTCCCCTGCGCCTAGGGTTGGAAACCCTAGGGGTGGGGGGGGGGCGCCCCACTTGACTTGGGGGGCAAGTCCCCCCCCCCCCTAGGCCGCCTTCCCCCTTGGAGATGGGATCTCCAGGGCCGGCGCACCCCCTAGGCCCCCTATATAAAGAGGGGGGCAGGAGGGCAGCCGCACCCTAGTCCCTAGCGCCTCCCTCTCCCCCGTACCACCTCTCCCTCCCACTGAGCTTGGCGAAGCCCTACCGAGGTCATCACTACTTCCACCACCACGCCGTCGTGCTACTGGATCTCCATCAACCTCTCCTTCCCCCTTGCTGGATCAAGAAGGAGGAGACGTCTTCCCCAACCGTACGTGTGTTGAACGCGGAGGTGCTGTCCGTTCAGCACTAGGATCATCAGTGATTTGGATCACGACGAGTACGACTCCCTAAACCCCGTTCTCTTGAACGCTTCCGCTCGCGATCTACAAGGGTATGTAGATGAACTCCTCTCTCTCGTTGCTAGATGAACTCCATAGATTGATCTTGGTGAAGCATAGATTTTTTTTTATTTTCTGCAATGTTCCCCAATAGTGGCATCATGAGCTAGGTCTATGCGTAGTTTCTTTGCATGAGTAGAACACAAATTTGTTGTGGGCGTAGATGTTGTCAATTTTCTTGCCACTACTAGTCTTATTTTGCTTCGGCGGCATCGTGGGATGAAGCGGCCCGGACCGACCTTACACGTACGCTTACGTGAGATAGGTTCCACCGACTGACATGCACTAGTTGCATAAGGTGGCTAGCGGGTTCCTGTCTCTCCCACTTTAGTCGGAGCGGATTCGATGAAAAGGGTCCTTATGAAGGGTAAATAGAAATTGGCATATCACGTTGTGGCTTTTACGTAGGTAATAAACGTTCTTGCTAGAACCCTATTGCAGCCACGTAAAACATGCAACAATAATTAGAGGACGTCTAACTTGTTATTGCAGAATATGCCTTGTGATGTGATATGGCCAAAAGGTTGTGATGAATGATATATATGTGATGTATGAGATCATGTTCTTGTAATAGGAATCACGACTTGCATGTCGATGAGTATGACAACCGGCAGGAGGCATAGGAGTTGTCTTCATTATTGTATGACCTATGTGTCAATGATTAAACGCCATGTAATTACTTTACTTTATTGCTAAACCGTTAGCCATAGTAGTAGAAGTAATAGTTGGCGAGCAAATTCATGGAGACACGATGATGGAGATCATGGTGTCATGCCGGTGACGAAGATGATCATGGCTCCCCGAAGATGGAGATCAAAGGAGCTATATGATATTGGCCATATCATGTCACTATTTGATTGCATGTGATGTTTATCACGTTTTTGCATCTTATTTGCTTAGAAAGACGGTAGTAAATAAGATGGTCCCTCATAATAATTTCAAGAAAGTGTTCCCTCTAACTGTGCGCCGTTGCGAAAGTTCGTTGTTTCGAAGCACCACGTGATGATCGGGTGTGATAGATTCCAACGTCCACATACAACGGGTGTAAGACAGATTTACACATGCAAAACACTTAGTTTAACTTGACGAGCCTAGCATGTACAGACATGGCCTCGGAACACAAGAGACCGAAAGTTCGAACATGAGTCGTATGGAAGATACGATCAACATGGAGATGTTCACCGATGATGACTAGTCCGTCTCACGTGATGATCGGACATGGCCTTGTTGACTCGGATCATGTATCACTTAGATGACTAGAGGGACGTCTAATCTGAGTGGGACTTCATTAAATAATTTGATTAGATGAACTTAATTATCATGAACTTAGTCTAAAAACCTTTGCAAAAATGTCTTGTAGATCAAATGGCCAACGCTCATGTCAACCTCAACTTCAACGCGTTCCTAGAGAAAACCAAGCTGAAAGATGATGGCAGCAACTATTCGGACTGGGTTCGGAACCTGAGGATCATCCTCATAGCTGGCAAGAAAGCATATGTCCTAGAAGGACCGCTAGGTGAAGCACCCATCCCAGAGAACCAAGACATTATGAACACTTGGCAGTCACGTGCTGATGATTACTCCCTCGTTCAGTGCGGCATGCTTTACAGCTTAGAACTGGGGCTCCAAAAGCGTTTTGAGCAACACGGAGCATATGAGATGTTCGAAGAGCTGAAAATGGTTTTCCAAGCTCATGCCTGGGTCGAGAGATATGAAGTCTCCGACAAGTTCTGTAGTTGTAAGATGGAGGAAAATAGTTCTGTCAGTGAGCACATACTCAAAATGTCTGGGTTGCACAATCGCTTGTCCCAGCTGGAAATTAACCTCCCGGACAAGGCGTTCATAGACAAAATCCTTCAGTCGCTCCCACCGAGCTACAAGAGCTTTGTGATGAACTACAATATGCAGGGGATGGTGAAAACTATTCCTAAAGTATTTTCCATGCTGAAATCAGCGGAGGTGGAAATCAAAAAGGAGCATCAAGTGTTGATGGTCAATAAAACCACTAGTTTCAAGAAAGGCAAGGGTAAGAAGAACTTCAAGAAGGACGGCAAGGGAGTTGCCGCGCTCGGTAAGCCAGTTGCCGAGAAGAAGCCAAAGAATGGACCCAAGCCTGAGACTGAGTGCTTTTATTCCAAAGGGAAGGGTCATTGGAAGCGGAACTGCCCCAAATACTTAGCGGACAAGAAGGACGGCAACACTAAAGGTATATGTGATATACATGTAATTGATGTGTACCTTACCAGTACTCGTAGTAGCTCCTGGGTATTTGATACCGGTGCGGTTGCTCATATTTGTAACTCAAAGCAGGAGCTGCGGAATAAGCGGAAGGACGAGGTGACGATGCGCGTCGGGAATGGTTCCAAGGTTGATGTGATCGCTGATGTCTACTACACAACCTTCTTCTTGTAGACGTTGTGGGGCCTGCAAGTGCACAGGTTTGTAGGACAGTAGCAAATTTCCCTCAAGTGGATGACCTAAGGTTTATCAATCCATAGGAGGCGTAGGATGAAGATGGTCTCTCTCAAATAACCCTGCAACCAAATAACAAAGAGTCTCTTGTGTCCCCAACACACTCAATACAATGGTAAATTGTATAGGTGCACTAGTTCGGCTAAGAGATGAAGATACAAGTGCAAAATAGATAGTAGATATAGGTTTTTGAAATCTGAAATAATAAAAACAGCAAGGTAGCGAGCGGTAAAAGTGAGCGTAAATGGTATTGCAATGATAGGAAACAAGGCCTAGGGTTCATACTTTCACTAGTGCAAGTTCTCTCAACAATAACAACATAGATAGATTATATAACAAGCCCTCAACATGCAACAAAGAGTCACTCCAAAGCCACTAATAGCGGAGAACAAACGTAGAGATTATGGTAGGGTACGAAACCACCTCAAAGTTATCCTTTCTGTTCTATCTATTCAAGAGTTCGTAGTAAAATAACATAAAGCTATTCTTTCCGCTCAATCCATCATAGAGTTCATACTAGAATAACAACTTAAGACACAAATCAACCAAAACCCTAATGTCACCTAGATACTCCATTGTCACCTCAAGTATCCGTCGGCATGATTATACGATATGCATCACACAATCTCAGGTTCATCCAACCAACATATAAGTACTTCAAAGAGTGCCCCAAAGTTTCTACTGGAGAGTCAAGAACGTGTTCCAACCCCTATGCATAGGTTCCCAATGTCACGAAACCCGCAAGTTGATCACCAAAACATACATCAAGTGTTCTCATAAAAGACTCAATCCGATAAGATAACTTCAAAGGGGAAACTCAATTCATCACAAGAGAGTAGAGGGGGAGAAACATCATAAGATCCAACTACAATAACAAAGCTCGGGATACATCAAGATCGTGCCATAGAGGGAACACGAGAGAGAACACGAGAGAGAGAGATCAAACACATAGCTACTGGTACATACCCTCAGCCCCGAGGGTGAACTACTCCCTCCTCGTCATGGATAGCGCCGGGATGATGAAGATGTCCTCCGGTGATGGGATCCCCCTCCGGCAGGGTGCCAGAACAGGGTCCCGATTGGTTTTTGGTGGCTATAGAGGCTTGCGGCGGCGGAACTCCCGATCTAGGTTCTGTTCTGGAAGTTTTACGATACGTAGGTATATATGGGTGCAGGGGGTATGTCGGAGGAGGTACAGGGGCCCCACGAGGCAGGGGGCGCGCCCCCCACCCTCGTGGGCAGCCCGTATCTCCCCTGACGTGCACTCCAAGTTCCCTAGGTTGTTTTCCTTCCAAAAATAACTTCTCCAGTTGATTTCGTTCCATTTTGACTTCATCTAATATTCCTTTTCCTCGAAACACTGAAATAGGCATAAAACAACAAATCTGGGCTGGGCCTCCGGTTAATAGGTTAGTCCCAAAAATAATGTAAAAGTGGATAATAAAGCCCAATATTGCCTAAAACAGTAGATAAAGTAGCATGGAGCAATCAAAAATTATAGATACGTTGGAGACGTATCAAGCATCCCCAAGCTTAATTCCTGCTCGTCCTCGAGTAGGTAAATGATAAAAAAGATTTTTTGATGCGGAGTGATACTTTGGCATAATTTCAATGTAAATCTTCTTAATTTTGGCATGAATATTTAGATTCGAAAGATTCAAGACAAAAGTTCATATTAACATAAAAGTAATAATACTTCAAGCATACAATTAAAGCAATCATGTCTTCTCAAAATAGCATGGCCAAAGAAAGTTATCCCTACAAAGTCATATAGTCTGTCTAAGCTCTATCTTCATCACACAAAGTATTTAATCATGCACAACCCCGATGACGAGCCATGCAATTGTTTCATAATTTAATAATCTCAAACTTTTTCAACTTTCACACAATACATGAGCGTGAGCCATGGACGTAGCACTCTAGGTGGAATAGAATGGTGGTTGTGGAGAAGACAAAAAAAGGAGAAGATAGTCTCACATCAACTAGGCGTATCAATGGGCTATGGAGATGCCCATCAATAGATATCGATGTGAGTGAGTAGGGATTGCCATGCAACGGATGCACTAGAGCTATAAGTATATGAAAGCTCAACAAAAGAAACTAAGTGGGTGTGCATCCAACTTGCTTGCTCACTGTCGGTTTCAAAACTGGCGGATCTCGGGTAGGGGGTCCCGAACTGTGCGTCTAGGCGGATGGTAACAGGAGACAAGGGACACGATGTTTTTACCCAGGTTCGGGCCCTCTCGATTGAGGTAAAACCCTACTCCTGCTTGATTAATATTGATGATATGGGTAGTACAAGAGTTGATCCACCACGAGATCAAAGAGGCTAAACCCTAGAAGCTAGCCTATGGTATGATTGTTGTCCGTCCTAAGGACTAAAACTCTCCGGTTTATATAGACACCGGAGAGGGCTAGGGTTACACAGAGTCGGTTACAATGGGAGGAGATCTTCATATCGTATCGCCAAGCTTGCCTTCCACGCCAAGGAAAGTCCCATCCGGACACGGGACGAAGTCTTCAATCTTGTATCTTAATAATCCGGGAGTCCGGCCAAAGGTCATAGTTCGGCCATCCGGACACCCCCTAATCCAGGACTCCCGCAGTAGCCCCCGAACCAGGCTTCAATGACGACGAGTCCGACGCGCAAATTGTCTTCGACAGTGGAAGTCGGGTTCTTCTCCAAATTCTATGTACCTGTCGGATAGTGTACGGCTTCTGGTGCGTGTTGCTCTCCTCAGCTTTTGTGCCCCATAATGACTATCTTCCACGTGTCGAACGAATGCGAAAAGCCAGGGTTTTTTTCATTTATCCCCCTAGTCATGTAAATGAACCGTCCATAAAAGAGACGGGGGTTTAGATCCAATTCACACCTCCTTCCCTCCGCGAGTATTCATCAGAGCGCTTTCGACTGAGATCCATTCCACCATGGCCGGTCGAAGCAGCTCCTCCTCTCGCCTCTCCAGCCCTCAGCCCGGAGATTGGGAGCGGCATTCTGTCCCGCATAGCAAGCTAGTAGTGCTTCAATCCAAGGGGCTCCTCCCACCAGCATATATGGTCCCAGTTCGAGCCAGGATCGCCACCGATAGCGGCGGAGAGCGTCCCCAATCCCTCTCAAGGAGAGTGGGTGTGCCTAATTCCTTATTTAATAAGACGACTCGGATTTCCAATTCATCCGTTTCTCCGAGGTCTACTGGAGTTCTACGGCCTCCAGCTACACAACCTCACGCCTGCCTCCATACTGCATGTTGCGGGCTTCGTGGCCCTCTACGAGCTATTCTTAGGCATCGAGGCCCATTTCGCACTGTGGAAGAGGTTGTTCTGCCTTGTGCCCCGCTCTCAGGAGGGGTCAATTTATCAAGTGGGCGGAGCCGAACTATGGCGCATCGCCGGGACCGGATATCTATCCGGTACTCCAAAGAAGGTGTCCGAGAACTGGCCTTCAGAATGGTTTTATATGGATGACGTCCCCCTACCGGACCCTGTACGGATTGGCCTCCCCGAGTTTAATATCGCTCCGTGAAAGAAACGCCTGAGCTGGCGCCCACGGAACCCTCAAAGGGAAACTGACAGGGACGTTCTTTACTTGATGAGCCAGATAAGATTGTTGGCTCATTTCGGATTGACCATGATCGAGGTCATGGCCACATGCATTACGCGGGGGGTGCAGCTGCTTCAGTACAGAGGCCACCCCATGTGGGATTTCAACGGGGAGGACGACGCCACCCGCTGCGTTCGCAAGGGGTCGGATTCGGCTGCCACTCTAGCGAAGATCTTATCTGCTTTGTACAAGGGAGAAGAAGAGGAATTCCTCCGTGTAAACCCACGGGGCAGATTCTCTATGTATAGTCCTCCAAGCTGGGTGAGTGAACATTTTCACTTATCTACCCGCTTTTGAAATTCCCATAATTGAGTATTTAGTCTGGCAATGTTAACGCAGGAGCTGCGCCAGACTGTGAAGGAGATAAACAGCCCTCCTCCGCAACCCGAGGACCCCGAACGGTCCCTTGATCCGGATTCCCAAGAGAACCCGGACTTATGTGTGGAGTTAATTGATGGGGTGTTTCATCAGTTGAGTAAGGACAACACCTTAGTGGCCATTACGGCCGACTATCCCGGACTACTTCCAGCCTCAAAGGTAATCGATACCAAAGTCCCAGTACTTTCAAGGAGATCCATCCATGCCTTATATTGAATGCTGTAAACCAATAGTGTTTCGTTTCGCAGGGGAAATCCTTGAGGAGGAGGGCCTAGCCCACGGTGGGCAGCCAACAAGGGCCGCTGAAGCCAGGCGGGCCAAAAAGAAGTGAGGACCACATCGAGATTCCGACGCAACGGTACGGTGTGCGAATTTAACGCCTAGGGTTTATGCCCTCAAGTCATACTAACGCTCATGCTCTTCTTAGGAAGAAGAGAGCCCGCCGGACTATATCCACCGGCCAGGCTTCAAGGCCGTGTTCGGAAGCGGAGGCGGACACGGGGCGCGCATCAGGCGTTCCTCCGACAGAGGATGCAGACGGGCTATCTGCCACCAATTCAGAGGTGGAGAGTGCCATGAACCATAGGCGTCACCGGACTGTTCTTCGTGACGCATGTTTTTCCCCAGAGGCGTTGGACGCCTTTAATACGGGAGATGCGTACCTCCGTGCCGCTCAAAATGGTCTAGCCAGAGCCACAGAGCAGTATGTGAAAAACATACGGGTGAGTAATATTGAAGGTTATATATGCCAGTAGCCCCCGAGACTTGAAACAGTTAAGATAACTGTTTTAAGGATAATATGTTATGCAGGGTCTTACAAAGAAGAACACGCAACTGTCCCAGGAGCTGGAAGAGTGCAAGGCCCAACTCGAGGCCGCACTGGCCGCTTCAGATAATGCCAAGGGGACCCCCTCAGGTAATATATGATTCGAAAGATAATTCTGTTGTGAAGTGCGGCATTGTGCAACTCTGACGATAACAATGCAGATGGGGCCGGAGTAAATCCGGACAAGCAACAACTCCTACGCCAACTAAAGGCTGGCGAGAGCGTGCTGACGAGGGTGAGGCAAGAGAGGAACAAACTTCAAGAAGCCAATACCCAGCTGGGCGAGGAACTAAAGGATGTTCGTGTTCAGCTGTCTACTTCTGTAAAGGAAAATCGGCGACTTCGACGCGACATTTTTAGTAAGTGCTTGAATGAATCTTCAAAAACGGAATTCGGCGAGGAAGTCGTTTGACAGAGCTATGTCTGTAGGTATGCTGACAGGTTGTCCTGCGGAGGAGATGCCCGGTTCAACGGGGGACCTTCTTCCCGAGCTGTTGCAACTGCACGAACGAGTTCGGCAGGCGATGCAAGGCGTCGTCCAGGCTATGTGGCCATCCCTCTCCATGCCCGAAGGCCTTGGGGAGCTTGCAAAGAAGCTGGAGGGAGTGCGGCAGTGCTTCCGGTTGTGGATATCGTCCTGCCGTCAAGGTGCCAGGGAGGCCTGGGCCATGGTGAAGACTCGGTAAACGAAGGCTGACCCGAACCATATGGCCGAGGTCGGCCCTATGGGGCCTGATGGAAAGGAGATCACTGTCAGTTTAGTATATGGCCAAGTAGAGCTGGCTGCCAAGTATTCTCAACAGGACTGTAAATTAGACCGCCTGTTGGATGGCATTGAAGAAGAATATACCAAGTCGAATTGACTCTGTAATTTAAAATGACATGAAAAAATGTGTGACACCCCAAAAAAATTTGGTCTTGTTTTATTGAATTAAAATTTTGCCAGGTTTTAAAACTTTGGATTTCTGAGCTCCATTTTGATTTTTAAATCATTTCCTTCCCTGTTATGATGAGTCTTTCCCAAAGAGAAAACTTTTCAAAAATGTTGTTGGACTTGTTTAACCTCTCAAGAAAAACTTTCCTTTTACCAGTATAACTAATTAAATAATTAAGTTGCTTGATCTTTAACTTTCTTGAAAATAGTTTTTTTAAGGTTAAATGGCCTTATTTGAACTACAACCATTTGATGGGCTCACTTAAAATTTCCACAAAAATTTGGAGATGTCATGTGATGTTTGTAAATAACTTTTATGCAAAAATATATTTCATTCACTAAATATTTTGAGCCCTACTCTCAATTTTTCTTCTCTGGTCCAGAGTGCATTTTGCACTACAACCTATTTAAATATTTCTTTAAAACTTCTACCAAAATTAAGGGAGGTCAGTAGGAGCCTATTGTTTCACTTTGTGCAAAAACCTATTTATGTTCTTTGAAAAATTTGAGTGGATCAACCTCATTTCCATTCTGGTCCAATTTGAGGGTTTGTACAACAACCACCATTTTAGTTGCTCCTATACCCTTGATTATTTCTCCTACTTGTAGTCCCCCATGTTAAACCCTTAAGTCCAAGAGCATGCACCTTTTGGATCATTTTTGGTTCATGAAATAATGTCATTTATTTCCTGTCCAGAATTGAAGTTTTGTAAAACGTGCACTAACAAGTTTCTTCTTTTGTCCAACTAACATCACCACTCTCTCTTTCATCCACAGAGACACTGATCTGGAGATTTTGGCCACTCCAAGAAATGCCTAAGTGCCTTTGGCATTTTGTCAAACACCTGGTGTGCATGGCCAGTTTTGACATGATTTTGTCTTTGCTTTGTGACCTTGAACCTTGGATCATACCAGCTTGTCCAATGGTTTTGCCTTAGACTATAACCCCACCCTGCTAAATCTCAGCTCCAACCAAGCGCTCTGGACTGCCATGGCATTTCGTCGAGCACTTTTAGTGCGTGCACTGGACGCGCCCAGAGCGCGCGTATTGCAGCCACGCGGCCGAGCCGACACGCTGGCCCCCACGGCTTTGGCCCGCTCTGCAGAACCTCGCCACGCGCTCCCCGCCTCGCAGCATTGCGCCAAACCACCCTGGCACGCTACAGCGCCGCCGCCAGGGCATTCTTGGCGGCACTCCGGCGTCGGCAGTGCGCCTCTGCCATGGGCAGCGCCGCCCAAGCCTCGCCCGCTCGCCACCTGGCCCCTGGAGCAGTGCGAGCTCATCCACAAGGGTGTCGCCTAGCTCTCGTCGCCGCCACGTTCCCCTGCAGCTACAGAACGGCGGTTCGCCGGCCGCCCTTATCCACCGCCGCGGAACCGACCTCGTCGCACTATAAATGGATACCCCGAGCCCCTCTGAGCACGCACGCGACCTCATGCTACCCCCATGGCGCTCCCCTGCCTCGCATTCGACCCGGGGAGGTCTCCTTCCTCGTCTCCGGCAACTCCTGCCGCCGCCACCGCCCCGGCCAATCCGGCACCTCCAGTACCTCCCCCTCTCCGTTCTCTTCACCAGGAACCTTCTCATCCTCCTGTGAACTCGTTCCCCTGCTTGATTTTGATCAGGAGCCATCTCCTCCACAAAATCACTTTGCCACCGAAGCTTCCCTCCGCCGCGGAGCTCGCCGCCGGTGATTTACTCCTTCCCCAGCAACCCTACGACCACCGGGAGAACCGCCCCAGCCATGTGGATCCATCCCCACCCTCGGGGGCCCGCGAGGAGGAGCCAAAACGCCGGCGACGATCGCCGGAGCCCCGCTCTGCTCGGGCAGAGGAGGGAGACGACGCGCGGCGACTGGTCAAACCTGACCAGTGGGCTAGGCGGGCCCACTGTCGGTGACCCAGCTCCGCCTCCACGCGTTTAAGTGGAAGCGTAAAGACCCTAAGTACGTCTCCCGTTTTCGAAGACGTATTCTGCCGAAACGTTTTCTTTTTCTATTTTATTTTAAAAAACAGATTTTGACCAAATCTTTGACTGGCTATAACTTTTTAAATATAACTCCAAATGAGTTGATTCTTTTTCCTACCATCCTCAAAATTGATCTAGTTTATTTTAAGATTTATTTGAAAATTTTTCAAACAACTTTTTTGTTCTGTTTTTGAAATATGTGTTAATTCAAGTATATTTTTAAATAGGATTTTGGGAAAGAGAAGGAACTTTCAAAAGTTTGGAGAGCACCCTGCCTTTCCACGCATTGAAGGCAAGCATTCTGAACCCCGGCATAATATTTTTGGTGTGATCGTTGATGCATTTATAACACCACCGTATTTTGAAGGACTTGTTATTTCATGTGATATGATCATATGCCTGGGTGCATGTTATTGATTTCCATGCTGTTGGAAACGAACACACTTGTGATGATAATCACCCTCATATGCCTTGAATGCATACCGGCAGGAAACCGGGAAAACCTCTGCCTTGGGTAGGTATGAGTTTGTCGCCGGTCTCCGTCGGGACGGTTATGTCTGATATGGCATGGCAAGGTGATATGAGCGGTGACTCTGTTGGATGGATTATATTTGTTATACTAATCATGCAGGGAATACTTTAACCTCCTGAGTCGACCGTAGATCGAGTCTTGTTCTAGTAACCCCATACTTGTTTCGTACTACCACTCGTCTCTACAGCAAGTAGAGTACGGTTCAGTAAGTTGTCAACCTCTTTCTAGCACACACCGTACAGAGAGGCCATGGTGGAAGATACCGGTTGTAGCTGGTAGGCAGGCCACCTGGTCCGGGGGCATGGGTGTTTCCGGTTGGGACCGAGAGGGGGGGCCACCCCTTAGAGCGCGCGATATAAATTCGATCCCATGCTACACGAGGTTGTAGCCTCCCCACTTAGAGTTGCTTAACAGGTGTCGTGGGTGATTCCAGACACGTGTGAGATAAGCTGGTGTGTGCAAGTTAGGTGTGTTTTCAACAAAAAGACCGTAGACGGAATTAGTCCTGCTGGACTAAAGAAATCCGTTACTCGTGGGTAAAGAGTACATCCTCTGCAGAGAATAAACCTATTCGAATAGCCGTGTCCATGGTTAAGGATTACAGTCTGGGATGGGTCAGGTGTCGGTCTTAGTGTCGGTCTTCGGAGGTGAAACTGTTAACCAGAAAATGAAATTACTACCCGTGACTTGTGATATCTATGATGATTATTATTATTGTTGACTAACCCGTGATATTATTGTTATCACCGAATATCTCTGGGATGGTTCTACCTCCGGGATATTCATTATGATTGTTTCTTTTAAAGCCCTTTATGTGGCGTCGCTCAGACGCCCGACTGTGGCATTTCTTTTAAAGCCCTTTATGTGGTGTCGCTCAGACGCCCGACTGTGGCATTCCTTTTAAAGCCCTTTATGTGGAGTCGCTCAGACGCCCGACTGTGGCATTTCTTTTAAAGCCCTTTATGTGGTGTCGCTCAGACGCCCGACTGTGGCATTCCTTTTAAAGCCCTTTATGTGGCGTCGCTCAGATGCCCGACTGTGGCATTTCTTTTAAAGCCCTTTATGTGGCGTCGCTCAGACGCCCGACTGTGGCATTACTTGATTATTTGTTTCATAAGTTTTTTTATACTACCATGTTATTGCAATTTTATAAATAACTTGCTTGCACGCATCAGAGTTTCATTTATCTATTGTGACTGACGTCATGAGCATAAAATATTTTCAGCACATCATTGTTATATTATACCTGTGTTCATAATGTTTGCGAGTACATTCAAAGTACTCACTGGCTTGTCCCTGGCTATTGTCTTGGCCAGATTATCTTGCTCGGAGATGAGCGACGCGATGCCAGCCCCAGAACCCACTCAATGGAGATAGCAGCCTCACGAAGATAGGAATTAACCTGGTCAGCTGTTCCCGTGGGAAATGGAGTCCCATAGACACTGATGATCCACAGACCGCTTCCGCCATCAACCACTAGAAACCATTTGTTGTACTCACAGGCCAGAATGGCCTTGTACTACATAATTTGTTTTCTGCTTGGAATTTCTGTATCAAGTTGGAGCCTCATCAGCTAACAGTAATCCTGGGGCTGATGAGCACGACGGTGTTTTCTGGAAATTATTACCCGGAAAACCCGGTCGTGACAAAATGCCTTCTAGCCGGATTGTAGATCATTTGTCATTGCAGACCTTTTACCTTTTCGCTATGGACCCTATAGTCCGGAGTGTGTCCGAATACCCTCTCGGTTATGTAAGATCTAGGGCACGTATGGAGACAAGGCGTAGGGGTCATAATTGCTTTAGCAGACAAGTGCCAACTAGTTATGTTATATTACATGGTTAGTAAGAAACATCTTCCAGGGAGAATAGTTCCGTTAGGGGTTCCTTTCCCTGGGAGGCATGCCCTAAAGTGCATATCCGAACTGCGAGAAAGAGCAGAAAAGCATCTGGGGGCAGATAAATAAACAAGAAAAATCATCTTTTAGTTCACCGACCGAATATTCCCTTAAGAACGCTAGCTTTCGGCTTCACCCAGTCTGAGGTACACATCCGGCTGACCTGGCAGTAACAATCGCAGAGGTGCTCCCTTTACCACCTAGTCGAACGAACGGGAACGTAGGGGTAAGCACAGGAGCCAAGCAACCCAGCTTGGCCAAAACTTAAGTCATATCGATGCATATAATCGTGTATAAAAGGTTCATGCGGAAGTGTCACACATGTTTTGGGCATGAGGCCCGTTAATATAAACTTCTGATAAAGAAGCCCCCAGGTATGATGAGCATGGGTGGCGCGTCAAGTATGTGTGAACAACGCGCAGGCAAGCCCCTAAGGGCTTGGGAGAGAAAAGGTAGGGAGAAGGAGAGAAATACCAGGCAGCAAATTTGAAAAAAAATAAAAAGAAGGGACAGAGGAAGGAGACAAACACGGAGTCCGGTGCTAGGCGTAGAATCTTCGTAGGCGTGCTGCGTTCCATGGGTTCGGCTCGAGTTGGTTGTCCGATGCGTTTCGCAGACGGTACGCTCCACCAGTCAGTACTTGGTCGATTATGAAGGGACCCTCCCATTTGGGCTTTAGTTTGTCCTTTTTCTTGTCCGGCGGGCGTAGAACTAGTTCGCCAACATTATAAGTTTTGGCCCGTACTTCTCTGCTTTGATATCTTCGAGCCTGCTGTTGATAGAATGCGGAACGGGCTTTTGCCACGTCGCGCTCCTCCTCCAATGCGTCCAAGCTGTCCTGCCGATTGAGCTCGGCTTCTCTTTCTTCGTACATGCGCACGCGAGGTGAGTCATGAATTATGTCGCAGGGCAGGACTGCCTCTGCGCCGTATACCATATAAATGGTGTGAATCCGATAGTGCGATTCGGCGTGGTCCGCAGCCCCCAGAGTACGGAGTCAAGCTCCTCTACCCAGTGCGTGTTAGATTCCTTGAGGGATCGCACTAGTCTGGGTTTGATGCCACTCATGATGAGACCGTTTGCTCGTTTGACTTGACCGTTAGTTTGTGGGTGATAGACTGAAGCGTAGTCGAGCTTGATGCCCATGTTTTTGCACTAGAGTTTAACTTCATCGGCCGTAAAGTTTGTGCCGTTGTCAGTTATGATGTTGTGGGGGACACCGTAATGGTGTACAGCCCCGGATATGAAGTCTATCACCGGTCCGGATTCGGTCGTCTTACAGGCTTGGCCTCTATCCATTTGGTGAATTTGTCCACCATGACCAGTAGATATTTTTTCTTGTGGGTTCCTCCTTTAAGGGGTCCAACCATGTCAAGCCCCCAGACCGCAAAGGCCAGGTAATGGGTATGGTTTGTAGGGCGGTAGGCGGCATGTGGCTTTGATTAGCGAATAATTGGCAACCGACGCATCGCTGCACTAAGTCTTGAGCGTCTGCCCGGGCCGTCGGCCAATAAAATCCGGTACGGAAGGCCTTGCTTACGAGGGCCCGGGCTGCTGCATGGTGCCCGCCGAGTCCGGCATGAATTTCAGCTAGAAGATTTCACCCTTCTTCTTCGGAGATACACCTCTGAAGGACTCTGGTTGTGCTTTTCTTATAAAGCTCTCCCTCGTGGACCCTATAGGCTTTAGATCACCGCACAATGCAGCGGGCCTCGTTTTGGTCCTCGGGAAGTTCCTGCCTAGTTAGGTAGGCTAGGAATGGTTCTGTCCACGGGGCAATGACTGCCATTATTGTGTGGGCTAACGGTGTTGTTTCGTTGGCGGAGCCACCAACTGTGTCAGAATGTTCCGTGAGGGGTAGTGAGGTTGTGTCCGGGCTGTTGTTTCCGGACTCTCCCTCCCATGATACGGATGGCTTGAAAAGACTCTCTAGGAAGATGTTGGGATGGACGGCATCGTGCTTTGCGCTGATGCGTGCCCACACGTCCACTGCCTGGTTGTTCTCCCGGGCTATATGGTGAAATTCGAGCCCCTCAAACCGAGCTGACATCTTTAAGATGACATTGCGATAAGCTGCCATTTTCGGATCCTTGGCATCAAAGTCTCCATTTATTTATGATATCGCGAGGTTTGAATCCCCGCGGACCTCTAGGCGCTGAATGCCCATGGAGAATGCCATCCGGAGACCATGTAGAAGGGCCTCGTATTCGGCTGCGTTGTTGGAGTCCGTGTACATTATCTGAAGTACGTATTGGACTGTATCTCCGGTTGGGGACGTCAGAACGGCGCCAGCCCCCAGGCCAGCCAACATTTTGGAGCCGTCGAAGTGCATGATCTAGTTGGAATATGTGCCGTACTCTTTAGGGAGCTCGGCTTCAGTCCATTCGGCGATGAAGTCAGCCAAAACCTGCGATTTGATAGCTCGCCGTGGCTTGTAAGTTATATCAAACGGGAGGAGCTCAATGGCCCTTTGGCAATCCGGCCCGTTGCATGGCGGTTGTTTATAATGTCATTAAGAGGTACTTCGGATGCTACTGTTATCGAACACTCTTGGAAATAGTGTCGCAGCTTCCGGGATGCCATGAACACCGCGTATGCTATCTTTTGATAATGCGGGTACCGTGACTTGCATGGAGTTAGGACAGTGGACACGTAGTAAACTGGTTTTTGGAGAGGGAACATGTGTCCGTCCGTTTCTCGTTCAACAACGAGCACCGCGCTTACAACTTGATGGGTTGCCGCGATGTATAATAACATTGGTTCGCCCATGTTGGGCGCGGCCAGGACCGGATTTGTTGCCAGTATGGCTTTGATTTCTTCGAGTCTGGCTGTGGCGGCATCCGTCCACTCGAAGTGTTTGGTGCGTCGTTGGAGGCGATAAAGGGGTAATGCCTTTTCTCCTAAGCGGGAGATAAACCGGCTTAGAGCCACCATGCATCCAGTTAATTTTTGTATTTGTTTGAGGTCTTTTGGGATATCCAATTGTGACAGGGCTCAGATCTTGGCTGGGTTTGCTTCAATTCCTCTGGCGGATACGATGAAGCCCAAGGGCTTTCCGGCTGGTACGCTGAAAACGCTTTTTTCCGGGTTGAGGTTAATGTCATATGCTCGGAGACTATCGAATGTGAGCCTCAAGTCATCTACTAGAGTTTCAACATGCTTGGATTTGATGACCACATCATCCACGTATGCTTCAACTGTTTTGCCGATCTAGTTGGCCAGACATGTCTGAATCATGCGCTGATATGTCGCGCCGGCGTTTTTGAGCCCAAAGGGCATCGTGTTGAAGCAGAATGGGCCGTATGGGGTGATGAATGCCATCGCAGCTTGATCCGACTCTGCCATCTTGATTTGGTGGTAGCCAAAGTATGCATCGAGGAAACACAATGAATCGTGTCATGCAGTGGCGTCGATGATTTGATCAATACGGGGGAGGGGGAAGGGATGCATTGGGCAGGCCTTATTTAGGTCTTTGAAATCGACGCATAGGCGCCAGGATTTGTCCTTCTTTGGTACCATCACCAGGTTTGCTAGCCAGTCCGGATGCTTTATATCTCTGATGAATCCGGCTTCCAGTAGTTTTGCTAGCTCCTCTCCCATGGCTTGTCTCTTGGGTTCGGAGAAACGCCGAAGAGTCTACTTAACGGGCTTGAATCCTTTTAGGATATTCAGGCTGTGCTCGGCCAGCCTGCGTGGGATTCCTGGCATGTCTGAAGGGTGCCAGGGAAAGATGTCCCAATTCTCCCGTAGGAATTCTCGTAGTGTAGTGTCTACAACGGGGTTTAATTGTGCCTTGATGGAGGCCGTTTTTGTAGGGTCCGTTGGATGGACTTGGAATTTGACTATTTCGTCCGCTGGTTTAAAAGAGGTGGACTTGGATCTCTTATCTAGTATCACATCATCCCTGTCCACCGTTGAGCGCAACACAGTTAGTTCCTCGGCCGCTAGGGCTTCGGATAATGCCTCGAGGGCCAGTGCGGCTGTCTTGTTTTCGGCACGGAGCGCTGTGTCTGGATCACTAGCAAGAGTGATGATTCCATTGGGTCCGGGCATTTTGAGCTTCATGTACCCGTAATGGGGTATAGCTTGAAAAATTGTGAATGCTTCTCGTCCTAACAGAGCGTGATATCCGCTGCTGAACGGGGCCACTCGAAATGTGACCTCCTCGGATCTGTAATTATCCGGCATGCCGAACACCACATCCAGTGTGATTTTCCCTGAACAACACGCTTCCCGGCTTGGTATTATTCCTCTAAAGGTTGTGTTGCTTTGCTCAATGCGGCTCCAGTCTATTTCCATTTTTCGCAGGGTTTCCTCGTAGATGAGGTTCAGTCCGCTGCCGCCATCCATGAGTACCTTTGTAAGCCAGAAGCCGTCCACTATCGGACTGAGCACCAATGTGGCTGGTGCTCGGGCTGTGCGGAATTTAGGTTCGTCATTGGCATTAAAGGTAATAGCCGTTTCACTCCATGGGTTTATTGTTGCTACTTGGTAGACTTCGGTAAGGCTGCGGAGCGTTCGTTTCCTCGCATTGTTTGATGCAAAAGTCTCGAAGACTGTTGACACCGTACTGGCGTTTCTGGGGTGGTGCTCTGCGGATTCTAGAGTTAGAAGCTCCTCGCCACTTCTGGCCACCTGCCGGAGTATCCAACATGCTCCAAGGCTATGAGTTGGTGTGACTTCCCCTAAACTATGAATTTTACAGGGTCCATTGAGCCATCCCTCTAGTATGGTCCCATACCCTGTAGAGGGTTTTTGTTTTTTGCTGTTTGGCTCAGGTGCCTGGCGATAATGCGCCTTTTTGTTTCGGACTGGGATTGTATCCACGGCTGGATTGTCCCAGAATTTAGTTTCGGTTTTCCGAACGCTTTCTGTCGCATAGTACTTTCGTACTATGGATGTCAAGTCGGCAAAGCGTGTAATTTTGCGGCGACTTATGGCGTTAAGGATTCCGATGTCCGTGCAGTTGTTACAGAAGGATGAAATTGCGTCTTTCTCACGGCAGTCCTTTATCCTGTTCATAACCAGGAGGAATCTGTCCCAGTAGTGGTGTACTATTTCCCAGGGCTCTTGCCGTATTTGGGATAAATCCCTTATATTTGAGTGGGCGGGTGGATTTAAATCCGGAACCTCGCCCGATATAAGACTCAGGGGCCAAGAAATTTCCGGATTCGGAAGCTTGTTTTCTTGGATGTTATATAATGAATCAGGCCTGCTGCCTGACTTTAGGTTCAGGGCTTGGGCAACATCCTCCCCTCCGCGGATGTCCGGCTTGGAGGGGTCGGGATTCCGGACACATCTAGTCCTTAGGATGGGCGAAGATTCGCCGCATTGTTCTTCCACCACTTCAACATGGTGGGTGACCTGGGGAGAGTCGATCTCTCTCTGATCGGGTTTAAGCCCAATCTGGCCGTAATATGTAGCGACTCCCAGGGCGGTGATGCGATCCAAGAGCTCGTTTAGGGAAGAGAGCTCCATCGGCTCTAACTGCTCGGCAAGTTCCGAGCTGATGTGGAGATTGCTTTCGATGGCCCGAGAGGTTATAGTTGGCGCGGCGGCCGAATAGGCGGTCATCAAAAAACTGCCTAGCCGGAGAGTTTGGCCGACAGCCAAAGCTCCTTTAGCAATAGCACTGTCTTTAAAGACGGGGTGCGGCATCCTTTCTAATGGTGACGACACAAAGGAACTCTCAATGAAAGCACCAATGTCGGTGTCAAAACCGGCGGATCTCGGGTAGGGGGTCCCGAACTGCGCGTCTAGGCGGATGGTAACAGGAGACAAGGGACATGATGTTTTTACCCAGGTTCGGGCCCTCTCGATGGAGGTAAAACCCTACTCCTGCTTGATTAATATTGATGATATGGGTAGTACAAGAGTTAATCTACCACAAGATCAGAGAGGCTAAACCCTAGAAGCCAGCCTATGGTATGATTGTTGTTCGTCCTACGGACTAAAACTCTCCAGTTTATATAGACACCGGAGAGGGCTACGGTTACACAGAGTCGGTTACAATGGGAGGAGACCTTCATATCGTATCGCCAAGCTTGCCTTCCACGCCAAGGAAAGTCCCATCCGGACACAGGACGAAGTCTTCAATCTTGTATCTTCATTATCCGGGAGTCCGGCCAAAGGTCATTGTCCGGCCATCCGGACACCCCCTAATCCAGGACTCCCTCACTCCCGAAGACCTAGGACACTTTTGAGGAAGCCCATCATTGGAATATACAAGCCAAGTTCTATAATGAAAAATTCCCACTAGTATATGAAAGTGACAACATATGAGACTCTCTATCATGAAGATCATGGTGCTACTTTGAAGCGCAAGTGTGGTAAAAGGATAGTAGCATTGTCCCTTCTCTCTTTTCCTCTCATTTATTTATTTGTCCTTTCCTTTTTTTTCTTTTTTTGGCCACTCTTCTATTTTTTTATTTGGACTTCTTTGGCCTCTTTTATTTTTCATAAAGTCCGGAGTCTCATGTAACGCCCCGGATCCGATGCGCCAGGTGTCTGCCAGTTATTCGCTGTCATTGCTATGTCATTCGCTTGCGTGTTGCATTTTATCATGTCATCATGTGCATTTCATTTTGCAAACGTGTTCGTTTCATGCATCCGAGCATTTTCCCCATTGACCGTTTCACAATCCGGCACTCCTATGCCCTCCGGCGTCCCCCCTTTGTCTCTCGTTGTGAGCAGGTGTTAAACGTTCTCGGAATGGACCGAGTCTTGCCAAGCGGCCTTGGTATAGCACCGGTAGACCGCCTGTCAAGTTTCGTGCCATTTGGAGGTTGTTTGATACTCCAACGGTTAACCGGGTAACCGTAAAGCCCCTTTCTCTTTGCAGCCCAACACCCCTCCAAAGTGGCCCAAAACCCATCTAACTCCCCTCCATGCTCTCGGTCGTTCGATCACGATCGTGTGGGCGAAAACCGCTCCTCATTTGGACTCTCCTAGCTCCCTCTACCTATAAAACTAAACCTCCCCCGAAATTCACGGATGAGTTCGCAGACGAAACCCTAGATTTTTCCCTCTCCGCCGTCGGACGCGTCCAGCCGCAGCCGGACACGTCTGCCCTCGCCCCGCAGCCAATTAGAGTCCACCACGTGTCCCCGCCGCCGTCGTTCCCCTCGCGCCCCGCGGGCCTGCGAAGCCCGTCCGCGGCCCTCCCGGGCCCGAGGAGCCCGCCTCGCTGCGCCGCCACCGGGATCCGCCTGCGCCGCCGCCTGCGCTGGCCGGCTCCAGCGCCCGCCGCCGCCCGCGACTTCGCCCCGCCGCCGGCGTGCTCCGCCGCCAGCCGAGGCACCCGCCACCGCCGCCTTGTTCCCTCGCCGCCGCCTCGGGTCCCAGGCCTCGACCCCAGCCGATGCCGACCCCGCGCGCCGCGGCCCCGCGCCGCCTCCGGCCGCCAAGGAGCGCCGCCATGCGCCATGCGAGAGCCGCGCTGGCCCGTCTCTGCCCGGCCGCGGCCTTCAGCTCCAGCCACTTCCGTCCCCGACTCCGGCGCCGCCGCCCCGCGCCCTCCCTCCGGCCTCCTCGCATCTCCGGCCGTCTCCCTCGTCTCCGGCATGGTCTTCGGCGAGATCCGGCCTTGCCTCGAAATCCGTGCCCAGATCCAAAGGTTGACTTTCCCCTCCCTGAAATTTGCCTAAGTCCCAGATCTGTGTAATTTTCATGCCATGTTCATCGCATCGTATCTCTGCATCCGTAGCTCCGTTTCATGCGTGTAATATGTCAAATTGTTTGTCTCGACGAGTACATCATTTCATTCCATTGTATCATAGTCATTTGAGGTCATCTAGATGCCTGAATCATTGTTGCAAGAGGGCTTCATAATGTTTTCTACTGTCTGTTAACAGAATGAGCTCTTTTGTCATTTTTGCCATGATTGATGTGTGCATCCTATGAGGTTGATATCTACATGTGTTTTGATCTATGCTATGTCTTCTTTACAGAGGTGCCTACCATGTATTTTTGTGATCAATGTGGTGACTAGCACAAGCATGCAAACTAGGCATCGTGATGTTGCTGATTTTAGTTCCTGTTCTGCTGTTATTTTGATGCCATGTAAACTTGATGCTACAGACTTATCCATGCATAATTTGAGATACTTCAGTAAGGATGTTTTGAATATATGGTTATGCTCTATCCATCCCTACCCTTGGTTGCAATTATGGAGTAGCCTAGCATGTCATTTTCGTGCTCTACTTTTGCTTCAAAATGTTTCCTGGCAGATTGTTTACATGTTATTCAATTTGGCCAAGGTTGTTGTAGTTGATCCTTGTATGCTATGGACTTGTTCTTACCATGCTTAGCTTCATAAATATGTCTTATAATGTTGGTTGCCTTGCCATGCTATATATTGCTCTGTGGTGAGTGGTACAAGATCACCAACATGCCTTCATAATTCTGTTCCTGCCATGTTTGAATATGTATAATAACTTGCTATGTTTACATGGGTGCCATCATATTGTCTGATCCTTTTTGGCTTATGGTCAGTATGCGACTTTTGATCTATGATTTGAGTAGAATCATGCCATGTCTTTTTTTGCTATTATAAGTTCCTGTAACATGTTGTTTGATAGCTCTAAACATTGCATCGTGATGTTATTTTCTGCAAAGTCTGAAATTGTTATTACTTGCAATCTTACCATGTGTGTTTGAGCATGTTCTAGTGATTTCTGGAGATAGCTCAGTGTTCATGTTTTGTTGTGCTTTACCTGTACATCATGCCCATGCCTTTTGTTTTCATATTGTGGTGCTGTAGCATAATGTTTTGATTCTTGCAATATGCCTAGTTGCTGTTTTGGACAGATTGTTGCTATAACTTGTTTCATGTGTGTGTGTTGAACCGTTGCTCCGTTTTGAGTGTGCTTTATATGAAACTTGCTTAGAATTGCATGTAGTTTCATATTATCATGTTGCATCCATGTTTTGAGGTGTTTTCTTGATGTTCGAATGCATTTTGCATCAATGCCATGTTTAACTTGTGTTGCTCATATCTTCTAGGCCGTAGCTCCAAATCTAATGAACTTCATATGTAACTTGACTAGAATCTCGTGTAGATCATCTTTGTGCATCTTAACTTGTTGTTTAACAACTTGAACAAAAGGTTTACTCAGATCTGGACCAACTTTGAAATTTGCATATGAGGACTTACCGGAATTGTTATATGTTGTTCCCGACCTCATTTAAACTTGCCTTGATGTGTTGCTCTTGTTTGCATCATCCCTTGCCATGAGTAGCTTCATGTAGCCTTGTCATGCATCATGCTTGTGTGTGCATCATGCCTTATTCATGTTTGGTTGTTTACCATGTTGTGTGCTTCTTTTCGATAGTTCCTGTTTCATTGCGATCGTGAGGATTCGTTCGTCTACGCTTGGTTTGTCTTCGTGGCTTCATCTTCTTCATGGACTCGTTCTTCTTCCTTGCGGGATTTCAGGCAAGATGACCGCTACCCTGGATCTCACTACTATCATTGCTATGATAGTTGCTTCGTTCTATCGCTTTGCTGCGCTATCTATCACCTGTTTATCAAGCCATCCCAAATTGCCATGAACCTCTAACCTTTGACACCTTTCCTATGCAAACCGTTGTTTGGCTATGTTATCGCTTTTGCTCAGCCCCTCTTATAGCGTTGCTAGTTTCAGGTGAAGTTGAAGATTCCTCCATGGTGGACAGGATTTTGGTTGGGATATCACAATATCTCTTATATTATTAATGCATCTATATACTTGGTAAAGGGTGGAAGACTTGGCCTTTTGCCTACTGTTTTGTTCCACTCTTGCCGCCCTAGTTTCCGTCATACCGGTGTTATGTTCCCGGATTTTGCGTTCCTTATGCGGTCGGGTGATTTATGGGACCCCCTCGATAGTTCGCTTTGAATAAAACTCCTCCAGCAAGGCCCAACCTTGGTTTTACCATTTGCCTCACCACCACCTACCTTTTCCCTTGGGTCGGCCAACCCGAGGGTCATCTTTATTTTAGCCCCCCCGGGCCAGTGCTTGTCCAAGTGTTGGTCCGAACCGGGCAGACTGCGGGGCCACCTAGGGGCAACTCGAGGGCTGGTTTTACTCATAGGCTGACCTATCCGGTGTGCCCTGAGAACGAGATATGTGCAGCTCCTATCGGGATTTGTTGGCGCATCGGGCGGCTTTGCTGGTCTTGTTTTACCATTGTCGAAATGTCTTGTAAACCGGGATTCCGAGTCTGATTGGGTCTTCCTGGGAGAAGGTATATCCTTCGTTGATCGCGAGAGCTTATCATGGGCTAAGTTGGGACACCCCTACAGGGTATAATCTTTCGAAAGCCGTGCCTGCGGTTATAGGCAGATGGGAATTTGTTAATGTCCGGTTGTAGATAACTTGACACCAGATCCGAATTAAAACGCATCAACCGTGTGTGTAGCCGTGATGGTCTCTTTTCGGCGGAGTCCGGAAAGTGAACATGGTCTTTGGGTTATGTTTGACGTAAGTAGGAGTTCAGGATCACTTCTTGATCATTGCTAGATTCACGACCGTTCCTTTCGCTCTCTTCTCGCTCTTATTTGCGTATGTTAGCCACCATATATGCTTAGTCGCTGCTGCAGCCTCACCACTTTACCCTTCCTTTCCCATTAAGCTTTGCTAGTCTTGATACCCATGGTAATGGGATTGCTGAGTCCTCGTTGCTCACAGATTACTACAACAACAGTTGCAGGTACAGGTTATGCGATGATCATGACGCGAGAGCGATGCTTGCTTGCGTTGAGTTCTTCTTCTGCTTCTTCGACCAGGGGATAGGTTCCAGGTCGGCAGCCTGGGCTAGCAGGGTGGATGCCGTTTGAGTTTCTGTTTGTGTTTCATCCGTAGCTGGATGATGCTCTGATGTATTGTGATGTTGTATTTGTGTGGCATTGTATGCCTTATGTATGTATCCCCATCTATTATGTAATGTTGATGTAATGATATCCACCTTGCAAAAGCGTTTCAATATGCGGGTCTATCCTTCATGGGACCTTCGAGTTCCTTTTGGATAGGGTCACATATTGGGCGTGACAAGTTGGTAATCAGAGCCTCGACCGACCTTAGGAGCCCCCTTGATTGATCGTCTAGTTTGGCCATTGTTGAGTCTAGAAGAAAACTATTTTCGGAGTCTAGTTATATCGGAGAGTAGGAATTCTTTTTACTTCTCAGTCCCTTCGTCGCTCTGGTAAGGAATCTTGACGTAGGTGTTTTGAATTACTCCTCTTCCCTTTCAAATTTTCTTTAGGATCACGCAGTTGGTTTTCCGGTAGTTGTTCCTCAGCTCTTTTTATCTGGTACATTTCTCATCAAGTTGACTCGAGCCTCTTCATCTTCGCCAAGTTCAATCGTTAGTTGTTTTCTTTTCCCACCCGCCCACCCATTTTTCTTCTCGATGCCGGAGTCCGTAATCGAGTATCCATCCTACTCCTGCGAAGTTTTTGTTCTCTCTCCTCAATGATTTCAACCGGTGTTTTCTCTTCAAGATATTCGTCGATTTCCCCTTCCAAGTTGCCTTTGTTTTTCCCGCCCTCCCACCCTTTTCTTCCCAGAGTATGACTCTCTCTCGGCCATCTATTTCATTCGTGTGGAACCTCTTCAGTCTTTCATAAATTATTTTCAACCGGTGAATTCTCGTCTCATTCGTCATTCTTCATCTCTTTTCTTTTCCGGTGAATTCAATTCTAATTTTCGGTAGTGATTATATTCTTTCCCTCAGCTCAAGTGTTCTCCCTACTCGTTCGCCTCTCGCCAGTTTATCCTTCCGGAGTGTTCAACACATCCCAGGAGATTCGTCTGTGTATGAATTAACTCGAGGTTGTCACCTCATTCAAATATTTCAAATGTTCCGGTGCATCATCTATCTGTTCATCATCCTTTTCAACAGTGTTTTCTCTTCAGTCGGCCCTAACCCACACGTCTTTTCCCAGGATCTTACCTGACTCTTCTAATTTCCCCGGAGTTATCCTCAATTCTTTTCAAGTGTGACGTAAGAATGGATTCCATCAGTCACATGCCTTCTTCAAGATCAATTTCAAACTCTTTTCATTGTTGGCTCAACCCCTTCGCTTTTCATTCTCCCGGAGTATCTCAGTAATTTTGGTGCTGTTTCTCATCGTCGTTTGAAGACCGAAGAAGAGTTTTCCTCTAAATCTTGCCCATTCTCTCGAGATTAGTGGTTTTTAGCTTCATGCTATCCTTTCGAATTATTCCATTCGTCAGATATTCTTCTTCTCAACCATCCGGACTTTGTCAGGAGTTGTTTTTCCATTTCTTTTCACCGGAGGCCATCGTTCCCTAAGAATTCTTCATCCTCACATTTCAACTATCGTTCTCTAATTATCCCGGTGCTTCGTTCAAGTGTTCGTTAATCAGCTCATGATCTCTTTGTTCTTTTGCATCTAATCCCCTCTAGCTTATTGGTTTTTCTAATTCTTCCCGGCGATTCTTTCTCTTTTGTTTGTTCCTTTTCATTTCTAACGGTGGTTCGTTCAACATTCTTTTTCCTTGATTATCATATCAATTTCATTCGTTCTTTCCAATCCTACCGGTGGTTCATGAAGACCTTCTCAAGTTGCGATATGTCATTTCTCAATCATTTTCAACAAGAATAAGTAATATGCAAAAATCCATTGTTTGTCATCAGTTTAATTTGATGAAGGATAAGCATACAATAAATCTTATTCTTATTTCATCAAGTTGATTAATCCCTTCCTTCAGAGTTTGTTCATGATGAATAAATTCTAGTTCCAAGTGTTTCCCATCTTTTCTTTTCCGGAGTTCAATTTCCCTCGACCATCTCGTCGGAACCTCTATCTAAATCATCGCAACGCTAATCTTATTTTTTCATCCTTCATTTTATCTCGTCATCCTTTTGTCAACGGAGTTCTTCATGGTGGTTCTTCATGATTTAATTCATTCTTTCAAGAGTTCATCAAGATTCTTATCGAAGGAGCTCAAGTATCTTTCCTTCTTGATTTTCGAAGTGCAATTAATTCTCCGTATTTCTTTTGAAGTGGAGTTTTGCATTTCTTCGTTCTGCTCAGCTATTCAATCTTTTCCGCTTGTGGTCGGTTATCCGCTCATAAATTTTGAGATGTTATCCATAAGTCCACATCAAGCTTATTCTTTCGTTGTTGATTTTCTCAACAACTCCATTCAATCCTTCCTTCTAAGTTCTTTTCATTCCATTCTTTCAATTCTTCCGGAGGTATTCCGTTGCTAATGTCGTCAAGTGTCATTCCATCTTCTTAAGTTCATGTTCTATTCCTTCCATTTTTCAGCCGGAGTGCTGCCTAAATTCTTTCAGTCTTATTCATTTCTTATCTCGTTCTAACCGGAGTGGTTTCATAGTCTATCTGACTCCGTGAGCTTTCGATTCTCGTCATTCTCGTCGTTCCTCTCTTCTTATCGAGTGCTCTTGATTCTTTGCTTCTTCTCTTGGGTTCTTGTTTCACCTCATCCTTTTTCCCTTCCGTCTCGGTCCTAAGATCTCGGGACGAGATCTCTTGTTAGTGGAGGAGTGTTGTAACACCCCGGATCCGATGCGCCGGGTGTCTGCCAGTTATTCGCTGTCATTGCCAAGTCATTCGCCTTCGTGTTGCATTTTATCATGTCATCATGTGCATTTCATTTTGCATACGTTTTCATTTCATGCATCCGAGCATTTTCCCTGTTGACCGTTTCGCAATCCGGCACTCCTATGCCCTCCGGCGTCCCCCTTTTGTCTCTCGTTGTGAGTGGGTGTTAAACGTTCTCGGAATGGACCGAGTCTTGCCAAGCGGCCTTGGTATAGCACCGGTAGACCGCCTGTCAAGTTTCGTGCCATTTGGAGGTGGTTTGATACTCCAACGGTTAACCGGGTAACCGTAAGGCCCCTTTCTCTTTACAGCCCAACACCCCTCCAAAGTGGCCCAAAACCCATCTAACTCCCCTCCATGCTCTCGGTCGTTCGATCACGATCGTGTGGGCGAAAACCGCTCCTCATTTGGACTCTCCTAGCTCCCTCTACCTATAAAACTAGACCTCCCCCGAAATTCACGGATGAATTCACACACGAAACCCTAGATTTTTCCCTCTTTGCCGCCGGATGCGTCCAGCCGCAGCCAGACA
>NC_041391.1:137928500-137942028 GCF_002162155.2 Triticum dicoccoides
CACCCGCGCTGACCGGCTCCAGCGCCCGTTGCTGCTCGCGACTTCGCCCAGCCGCCGGCGTGCTCCGCCGCCGCCTTGTTCTCTCGCCGCCGCCTCGGGTCCCAGGCCCCGACCCCAGCCGACGCCGACCCCGCACGCCGCGGCCCCGCGCCGCCTCCGGCCGCCAGGGAGCGCTGCCCTGCGCCGTGCGGGAGCCGCGCCGGCCCGTCTCTGCCCGGCCGCGGCCTTCAGCTCCGGCCACTTCGTCCCCGACTACGGCGCCGCCGCCCCGCGCCCTCCCTCCGGCCGTCTCCCCCGTCTCCGGCATGGTCTCCGGCGAGATGTGGCCCTGCCTCGAAATCCGTGCCCAGATCCAAAGGTTGACTTTCCCCTCCCTGAAATTTGCCTAAGTCCCAGATCTGTGTAATTTTCATGCCATGTTCATCGCATCGTATCTCTGCATCTGTAGCTCCATTTCATGCGTGTAATATGTCAAATTGTTTGTCTCGACGAGTACATCATTTCATTCTATTGTATCGTAGTCATTTGAGGTCATCTAGATGCCTGAATCATCGTTGCAAGAGGGCTTCATAATGTTTTCTACTGTCTGTTAACAGAATGAGCTCTTTTGTCATTTTCGCCATGATTGATGTGTGCATCCTATGAGGTTGATATCTACATGTGTTTTGATCTATGCTATGTCTTCTTTACAGAGGTTCCTACCATGTATTTTTGTGATCAATGTGGTGACTAGCACAAGCATGCAAACTAGGCATCGTGATGTTGCTGATTTTAGTTCCTGTTCTGCTGTTATTTTGATGCCATGTAAACTTGATGCTACAAACTAGGCATAATTTGAGATACTTCTATGTAATTGAGCCAAGAATTCTATGTAATTCTTCTTTCACATATTTTATGCCAAGAATTCTTTGTAATTCTTCTTCTAGTACTTGAGCACAATTTTCCTTTCCATCATACTCACGAACGATATTAAAAAGGTGAAGCGTATGTGACAAACTTAACTCCATTTTTTTTGTAATTTTCTTTTATAGACTAAACTAGTGCTAAAACAAGAAACAAAAAGATTCGATTGCAAGATCTAAAGATATACCTTCAAGCACTCACCTCGCCAAAAAAGAGCTTAGTTGACGGAGTGTGAGTACCCTTTACCTAGCCTCCCCGGCAACGGCGCCAGAAAAGAGCTTGATGTCTACTACACAACCTTCTTCTTGTAGACGTTGTTGGGCCTGCAAGTGCACATGTTTGTAGGGAAGTAGCAAATTTCCCTCAAGTGGATGACCTAAGGTTTATCAGTCCGTAGGAGGCGTCGGATGAAGTTGGTCTCTCTCAAACAAACCTGCAACCAAATAACAAAGAGTCTCTTGTGTCCACAACACACCCAATACAATGGTAAATTGTATAGGTGCACTAGTTCGGCGAAAAGATGAAGATACAAGTGCAAAATAGGTAGTAGATATAGGTTTTTGTAATCTGAGATAATAAAAACAGCAAGGTAGCGAGCGTTAAAGTGAGCGTAAACAGTATTGCAATGATAGGAAACAAGGCCTAGGGTTCATACTTTCACTTGTGCAAGTTCTCTCAAAAATAATAACATAGATAGATCATATAACAAGCCCTCAACATGCAAGAAAGATTCACTCCAAAGCCATTAATAGCGGAGAACAAACGTAGAGATTATGGTAGGGTACGAAACCACCTCAAAGTTATTCTTTCTGTTCTATCTATTCAAGAGTTCGTAGTAAAATAACATAAAGATATTCTTTTCGCTCAATCCATCATAGAGTTCATACTAGAATAACACCTTAAGACACAAATCAACCAAAACCCTAATGTCACCTAGATACTCCATTGTCACCTCAAGTATCCGTCGGCATGATTATACGATATGCATCACACAATCTCAGATTCATCCAACCAACATAAAAGTACTTCAAAGAGTGCCCCAAAGTTTCTACCGGAGAGTCAAGAATGTGTGCCAACCCCTATGCATAGGTTCCCAATGTCACGAAACCCGCAAGTTGATCACCAAAACATACATCAAGTGTTCTCATAAAAGACTCAATCCGATAAGATAACTTCAAAGGGGAAACTCAATTAATCACCAGAGAGTAGAGGGGGAGAAACATCATAAGATCCAACTACAATAACAAAGCTCGGGATACATCAAGATCGTGCCATAGAGGGAACACGAGAGAGAGAGAGAAAGATCAAACACATAGCTACTGGTACATACCCTCAGCCTCGAGGGTGAACTACTCCTTCCTCGTCATGGATAGCGCCGGGATGATGAAGATGTCCTCCGGTGATGGGATCCCCCTCTGGCAGGGTGCCGGAACAGGGTCCCGATTGGTTTTTGGTGGCTACAGAGGCTTGCGGTGGCGGAACTCCCGATCAAGGTTCTGTTCTGGAAGTTTTACGATACGTAGGTATATATGGGTGCAGGGGGTACGTCGGAGGAGCTACGGGGGCCCCATGAGGCAGGGGGCGTGCCCCCCACCCTCGTGGGCAGCCCGTATCTCCCCTGACGTGCACTCCAAGTTCCCTGGGTTGCTTTCCTTCCAAAAATAACTTCTGCAGTTGATTTCGTTCCGTTTTGACTTCGTCTGATATTCCTTTTCCTCGAAACACTAAAATAGGCATAAAACAACAAATCTGGGCTGGGACTCCGGTTAATAGGTTAGTCCCAAAAATAATATAAAAGTGGATAATAAAGCCCAATAGTGCCTAAAACAGTAGATAAAGTAGCATGGAGCAATCAAAAATTATAGATACGTTGGAGACGTATCAAGCATCCCCAAGCTTAATTCCTGCTCGTCCTCGAGTAGGTAAATGATAAAAAAGATTTTTTTGATGCGGAGTGATACTTTGGCATAATTTCAATGTAAATCTTCTTAATTGTGGCATGAATATTTAGATTCGAAAGATTCAAGACAAAAGTTCATATTAACATAAAAGTAATAATACTTCAAGCATACAAATTAAAGCAATCATGTCTTCTCAAAATAGCATGGCCAAAGAAAGTTATCCCTACAAAGTCATATAGTCTAGCTAAGTTCTATCTTCATCACACAAAGTATTTAATCATGCACAACCCCGATGACGAGCCAATCAATTGTTTCATACTTTAATAATATCAAACTTTTTCAACTTTCACGCAATACATGAGCGTGAGCCATGGACATAGCACTATAGTTGGAATAGAATGGTGGTTGTGGAGAAGACAAAAAAAGGAGAAGATAGTCTCACATCAACTAGGCGTATCAATGGGCTATGGAGATGCCCATAAATAGATATCGATGTGGGTGAGTAGGGATTGCCATGCAACGGATGCACTAGAGCTATAAGTATATGAAAGCTCAATAAAAGAAACTAAGTGAGTGTGCATCCAACCTGCTTACTCACGAATACCTAGGGCACTTTTGAGGAAGCCCATCATTGGAATATACAAGCCAAGTTCTATAATGAAAACTTCCCACTAGTATATGAAAGTGACAACATATGAGACTCTCTATCATGAAGATCATGGTGCTACTTTGAAGCACAAGTGTGGTAAAAGGATAGTAGCATTGTCCCTTCTCTCTTTTTCTCTCATTTTTTTATTTGGCCTTTACTTTTTTTATGGCCACTCTTTTTTTTATTTGGGCTTCTTTGGCCTCTTTTATTTTTCATAAAGTCCGGAGTCTCATCCCGACTTATGGGGGAATCACAGTCTCCATCATCCTTTCCTCACTGGGACAATGCTCTGATAATGATGATCATCACACTTTTATTTTTCTTACAACTCAACAATTACAACTCGATACTTAGAACAAAATATGACTATATATGAATGCCTCCGGCGGTGTACCGGGATATGCAATGAATCAAGAGTGACATGTATGAAAGAATTATGTACGGTGGCTTTGCCACAAATACAATGTCAACTACATGTTCATGCAAAAAGGAATATGACAAAAGTAATGTGTGTCATATGAATGGAACGATGGAAAGTTGCATGGCAATATATCTCGGAATGGCTATGGAAATGCCATGATAGGTATGTATGGTGGCTGTTTTGAGGAAGGTATATGGTGGGTGTATGATACCGGCGAAAAGTGCGCGGTATTAGAGAGGCTAGCAATGCTGGAAGGGTGAGAGTGCGTGTAATCCATGGACTCAACATTAATCAAAAGAACTCATGCAGTTGTTGCAAAAATTTAGAAGTCATCAAAAACCAAAGCACTAAACGCATACTCCTAGGGGGATAGATTGGTAGGAAAAGACCACCGCTCGTCCCCGACTGCCACTCATAAGGAAGACAATCAATAAATAAAATTGTGCTCCGACTTCATCACAAAGCGGTTCACCATATGTGCATGCTACGGGAATCACAAACTTCAACACAAGCATTCTTTGAATTCATAATCACCCCAACTAGCATTGCTTTGATATTATCACCTCCATTTCTCAAAACAATTATCAAGCATCAAACTTATTTTAGTATTCAACACACTCAAAAGAAAGTTTCACATATATTGAATACCAAGTATATTAACATTAAGCAAATTACCATGCTAATAACGACTCTCAAAATAATCTAAGTTAAGCATGAGAGACCAATAGTTTCTTTAAAACAAATACACCACCATGCTCTAAAAGATCTAAGTGAAGCACTAGAGCAAAAATTATCACGCTCAACAAGGTATAAGTGAAGCACATAGAGTATTCTAGCAAATTCCAAATCATGTATGTGGCTCTCTCTCATTAAAGAATTTCAGATCTTGGTTTCTTATTCAAACAGCAAGCAAAACAAAATAAAATGACGCTCCACGCAAAACACATATCATGTGGTGAATAAAAATATAGCTCCAAGTAAAGTTACCGATGAACGAAGACAAAAGAGGGGATGCCTTCCGGGGTATCCCCAAGCTTAGTTGCTTGGTTGTCCTTGAATATTACCTTGGGGTGCCTTGGGCATCCCCAAGCTTAGGCTCTTTCCACTCCTTATTCCATAGTCCATCGAATCCTTACCCAAAACTTGAAAACTTTAACCACACAAAACTCAAAACAAAACTCGTAAGCTCCGTTAGTATAAGAAAATAAAACCACTTAGGTAATGTAATGAACTCATTCTAAATTCATATTGGTGTAAATCCTACTGTATTCCAACTTCTCTATGGTTCATACCCTCCTATACTACTCATAGATGCATCAAAATAAGCAAACAACACAATGAAAACAGAATCTGTCAAAAACAGGACAGTCTGTAGTAATCTGTATAAAACGTATACTTCTGGAACCCCAAAAATTCTGAAATAAACTGCTGGACCTGAGTAATTTGTCTATTAATCATCTGCAAAAATAATCAACCTAAAAGCACTCTCCAGTAAAAAATGGCAGCTATTCTCGTGAGCGCAAAAGTTTCTGTTTTCTACAGCAAGATCATATAAACTTCACCCAAGTCTTCCCAAAGGTTCTTCTTGGCACTTTATTGAAACAAAAGCTATAAAACATCATTACTACAGTAGAATAATCATGTGGACACACAAAAACAGTAAGGGTAAATATTGGGTTGTCTCCCAACAAGTGCTTTTCTTTAATGCCTTTCTAGCTAGGCATGATGATGACAATGATGCTCACATAAAAGATAAAAATTGAAACATAACGGGAGCATCATGAAGAATATGACTAGCACATTTAAGTCTAACCCACTTCCTATGCATAGGGATTTTGTGAGCAAACAACTTATGGGAACAATAATCAACTAGCATAGGAAGGTAACGCAAGAATAGCTTCAAGAATTTAAGCACATAGGGAGGAAACTTGACATTATTGCAATTCCTACAAGCATATGTTCCTCTCTCATAATAATTTTCAGTAGCATCATGAATGAATTCAACAATATAACCAGCACCTAAAGCATTCTTTTCATGATCAACAAGCATAGAAAATTTATTATTCTCCACATAAGCAAAATTCTTCTCATGAATAGTAGTGGGAGCAAACTCAACAAAATAACTATCATATGATTGAAAATTAAGATCAAGATGACAAGTTTCATGGTTATCCTTATTCTTTAAAGCATACGTGTCATCACAATAATGATTATATATAGGAGGCATGCTTTCATCATAGTAAATTTGCTCATCAAAGCTTGGGAGACAAAAAATATCATCTCCATCAAACATAGCTTCCCCAAGCTTGTGGCTTTGCATATCATTAGCATCATGGATGTTCAGGGAATTCATACTAACAACATTGCAATCATGCTCATATTTCACATATTTTATGCCAAGAATTCTATGTAATTCTTCTTCTAGTACTTGAGCACAATTTTCCTTTCCATCATACTCACGAAAGATATTAAAAAGGTGAAGCGTATGTGACAAACTTAACTCCATTTTTTTGTAATTTTCCTTTATAAACTAAACTACTGCTAAAACAAGAAACAAAAAGATTCGATTGCAATATCTAAAGATATACCTTCAAGCACTTACCTCTCCAAAAAATAGCTTACTTGACGGAGTGTGAGTACCCTTTACCTAGCCTCCCCGGCAACGGCGCCAGAAAAGAGCTTGATGTCTACTACACAACCTTCTTCTTGTAGACGTTGTTGGGCCTGCAAATGCACATGTTTGTAGGACAGTAGCAAATTTCCCTCTAGTGCATGACCTAAGGTTTATCAATCCGTATGAGGCCTAGGATGAAGATGGTCTCTCTCAAACAACCCTGCAACCAAATAACAAAGAGTCTCTTGTGTCCCCAACACACCCAATACAATGGTAAATTGTATAGGTGCACTAGTTTGGTAAAGAGATGAAGATACACGTGCAAAATAGATAGTAGATATAGGTTTTTGTAATCTAAAATAATAAAAACAGCAATGTAGCGAGCGGTAAAAGTGAGCGTAAGCGGTATTGCAATGATAGGAAACAAGGCCTAGGGTTCATACTTTCACTAGTGCAAGTTCTCTCAACAATAATAACATAGATAGATCATATAACAAGCCCTCAACATGCAACAAAGAGTCACTCCAGAGCCACTAATAGCGGAGAACAAACATAGAGATTATGGTGGGGTATGAAACCACCTCAAAGTTATCCTTTCTGTTCTATCTATTCAAGAGTTCGTAGTAAAATAACATAAAGATATTCTTTCCGCTCAATCCATCATAGAGTTCATACTAGAGTAACACCTTAAGACACCAATCTACCAAAACCCTAATGTCACCTAGATACTCCATTGTCACCTCCAGTATCCGTCGGCATGATTATACGATATGCATCACACAATTTCAGATTCATACAACCAACATAAAAGTACTTCAAAGAGTGCCCCAAAGTTTCTACCGGAGAGTCAAGAACGTGTGCCAACCCCTATGCATAGGTTCCCAATGTCACAAAACCCGCAAGTTGATCACCATAACATACATCAAGTGTTCTCATCAAAGACTCAATCCGATAAGATAACTTCAAAGGGGAAACTCAATTCATCACAAGAGAGTAGATCCAACTACAATAGCAAATCTCGGGATACATCAAGATCGTGCCATAGAGGGAACACGAGAGAGAACACGAGAGAGAGAGAGAGAGATCAAACACATAGCTACTAGTACATACCCTCAGCCCCGAGGGTGAACTACTCCCTCCTCGTCATGGATAGCGTCGGGATGATGAATATGTCCTCCGGTGATGGGATCCCCCTTTGGCAGGGTGCCCGAACAGGGTCCCGATTGGTTTTTGGTTGCTACAGAGGCTTGCGGCGGCGGAACTCCCGATCTAGGTTCTATTCTGGAAGTTTTATGATACGTAGGTATATATGGGTGCAGGGGGTACGTCAGAGGAGCTACGGGGGCCCCATGAGGCAGGGGGGCGCGCCCCCTGGGCGCACCCCCCACACTCATGGGCAGCCCGTATCTCCCCTGACATGCACTCCAAGTTCCCTGGGTTGCTTTCCTTCCAAAAATAACTTCTCCAGTTGATTTTGTTCCGTTTTGACTTCGTCTGATATTCCTTTTCCTCGAAACACTGAAATAGGCATAAAACAGCCAATCTGGGCTGGGCCTCCGGTTAATAGGTTAGTCCCAAAAATAATATAAAAGTGGATAATAAAGCCCAATATTGCCTAAAACAGTAGATAAAGTAGCATGGAGCAATCAAAAATTATAGATATGTTGGAGATGTATCAATCGCCGTCAGCACGCTACCTCTACATTTACCTACGGGGTTAGTTTTAAACCTCAATAATTGTTATTTAGTGCCAGCTTTGAGCATGGACATTGTATTTGGATCTCGTTTAATACGAGATGGCTACTCATTTAAATCCGAGAATAATGGTTGTTCTATTTATATGAGAGACATGTTTTATGGTCATGCCCCGCTGGTCAATGGTTTATTCTTGATGAATCTCGAACGTGATGTTACAAATATTCATAGTGTGAATACAAAAAAATGTAAGGTTGATAACGATAGTCCCACATACTTGTGGCACTGCCGCCTTGGTCACATTGGTGTCAAGCGCATGAAGAAACTCCATGCTGATGGACTTTTAGAGTCTCTCGATTATGAATCATTTGACACATGCGAACCATGCCTCGTGGGCAAAATGACCAAGACTCCATTCTCCGGAACAATGGAGCGAGCAACCAACTTATTGGAAATCATACAAACTGATGTGTGTGGTCCAATGAGCGTTGAGGCTCGCGGAGGCTATCGTTATGTTCTCACTCTCACCGATGACTTAAGTAGATATGGGTATGTCTACTTGATGAAACACAAGTCTAAGACCTTTGAAAAGTTCAAGGAATTTCAGAATGAAGTAGAGAATCAACATAACCGAAAGATAAAATTCTTACGATCGGATCGTGGAGGAGAATATTTAAGTCATGAATTTGGTACGCACTTAAGAAAATGTGGAATCGTTTCACAACTCACGCCGCCTGGAACACCTCAGCGTAACGGTGTGTCCGAACATCGTAATCGCACTCTATTGGATATGGTGCGATCTATGATGTCTCTTACCGATTTACCGCTATCATTTTGGGGATACGCTCTGGAGACAGCTACATTCACTTTAAATAGGGCACCGTCTAAATCCGTTGAGATGACACCGTATGAATTATGGTTTGGGAAGAAACCTAAGCTATCGTTTCCAAAAGTTTGGGGATGCGATGCTTATGTCAAGAAACTTCAACCTGAAAAGCTCGAACCCAAGTCGGAAAAATGCGTCTTCATAGGATACCCTAAGGAAACCATTGGGTATACCTTCTACCTTAGATCCGAAGGCAAGATCTTTGTTGCCAAGAACAGATCCTTTCTGGAAAAGGAGTTTCTCTCGAAAGGAGTAAGTGGGAGGAAAGTAGAACTCGATGAAGTACTACCTCTTGAACCGGAAAGTAGTACAGCTCAGGAAAATGTTCCTGTGGTGCCTACACCGACTGGAGAGGAAATTAATGATGATGATCAAGGTACTTTGGATCAAGTTGCTACTGAACTTCGTAGGTCCACAAGGACATGTTCCACACGAGAGTGGTATGGCAACCCTGTCCTGGAAATCATGTTGTTAGACAACGGTGAACCTTCGAACTATGAAGAAGCGATGGCGGGCCCAGATTCCAATAAATGGCTAGAAGCCATGCAATCCGAGATAGAATCCATGTATGAAAACAAAGTATGGACTTTGACTGACTTGCCCGATGATCGGCGAGCGATAGAAAACAAATGGATCTTTAAGAAGAAGACGGACGCGGATGGAAATGTCACCATCTATAAAGCTCGACTTGTTGCTAACGGTTATCGACAAGTTCAAGGGATTGACTACGATGAGAGTTTCTCTCCCGTAGCGAAGCTTAAGTCCGTCCGAATCATGTTAGCAATTGCTGCATACTATGATTATGAGATATGGCAAATGGACGTCAAAATGGTATTCCTTAATGGCTATCTTAAGGAAGAACTGTATATGATGCAGCCGGAAGGTTTTGTCGATCCTGAGAATGCTAACAAGGTATGCAGGCTCCAGCGGTCCATTTATGGGCTGGTGCAAGCATCTTGGAGTTGGAACATTCGCTTTGATGAGATGATCAAAGCGTTTGGGTTTATGCAGACTTATGGAGAAGCCTGCGTTTACAAGAAATTGAGTGGGAGCTCTGTAGCATTTCTCATATTATATGTAGATGACATACTTTTGATGGGAAATGATATAGAACTTTTGGACAACATTAAGGCCTACTTGAATAAGTGTTTTTCAATGAAGGACCTTGGAGAAGCTGCTTACATATTAGGCATAAAGATCTATAGGGATAGATCGAGGCGCCTCATAGGTCTTTCACAAAGCACATACCTTGATAAGATATTGAAGAAGTTCAATATGGATCAGTCCAAGAAAGGGTTCTTGCCTGTATTGCAAGGTGTGAGATTGAGCTCGACTCAATGCCCGACCATGGCAGAAGATATAGAAGAGATGAGTGTCATCCCCTACGCCTCAGCCATAGGATCTATTATGTATGCCATGCTGTGTACCAAACCTGATGTAAACCTTGCCGTAAGTTTGGTAGGAAGGTACCAAAGTAATCCCGACAAGGAACACTGGACAGCGGTCAAGAATATCCTGAAGTACCTGAAGAGGACTAAGGATATGTTTCTCGTTTATGGAGGTGACGAAGAGCTCGTCGTAAAGTGTTACGTCGACGCTAGCTTCGACACAGATCTGGATGACTCTAAGTCACAAACCGGATACGTGTATATTTTGAATGGAGGGGCAGTAAGCTGGTGCAGTTGCAAGCAAAGCGTCGTGGCGGGATCTACATGTGAAACGGAGTACATGGCAGCCTAGGAGGCAGCGCATGAAGCAATATGGATGAAGGAGTTCATCACCGACCTAGGAGTCATACCCAATGCGTCGGGGATGATCTCTCTCTTCTGTGACAACACTTGAGTTATTGCCCTTGCCAAGGAGCCCAGGTTTCATAAGAAAACCAGGCACATCAAGCGTCGCTTTAACTCCATTCGTGAAAATGTTCAAGATGGAGACATAGATATTTGCAAAGTGCATACGGATCTGAATGTCGCAGATCCGTTGACTAAACCTCTTCCGCGAGCAAAACATGATCAACACCAGAACTCTATGGGTGTTCGATTCATCACAATGTAACTAGATTATTGACTCTAGTGCAAGTGGGAGACTGTTGGAAATATGCCCTAGAGGCAATAATAAAATGATTATTATTATATTTCCTTGTTCATGATAATTGTCTATTATTCATGCTATAATTGTGTTATCCGGAAATCGTAATACATGTGTGAATACATAGACCACAACATGTCCTTAGTAAGCCTCTAGTTGACTAGCTCGTTAATCAATAGATAGTCATGGTTTCCTGACTATGGGCATTGGATGTCATTGATAATGGGATCACATCATTAGGAGAATGATGTGATGGACAAGACCCAATCATAAGCATAGCACAAGATCGTGTAGTTCATGTGCTAGAGCTTTTCCAATGTCAAGTATCTTTTCCTTAGGCCATGAGATCGTGTAACTCCCAGATACCGTAGGAGTGCTTTGGGTGTACCAAACGTCACAACGTAACTGGGTGACTATAAAGGTATACTACGGGTCTCCCTGAAAGTATCTGTTGGGTTGACACGGATCGAGACTGGGATTTGTCACTCCATATGACGGAGAGGTATCTCTGGGCCCACTTCAATGTGACCAAGTGTTTGGTCACGTGATCATGCATTATAGTATGAGTAAAGTGACTTGCCGGTAATGAGATTGAACGAGGTATTGGGATACCGACGATCGAATCTCGGGCAAGTAACATACCGATTGACAAAGGGAATTGTATACGGGGTTACTTGAATCCTCGACATCATGGTTCATCCGATGAGATCATCATGGAACATGTGGGAGCCAACATGGGTATCCAGATCCAGCTGTTGGTTATTGGTCGGAGAGCTGTCTCGGTCATGTCTGCATGATTCCCGAACCCGTAGGGTCTACACACTTAAGGTTCGGTGATGCTAGGGTTGTAGAGACATTAGCATGCGGAAACCCGAAAGTTGTTTGGAGTCCGGGATGAGATCCCAGACGTCACGAGGAGTTCCAGAATGGTCCGGAGGTAAAGAATTCTATATAGGAAGTCCGGTTTCGGCCACCTGGAAAGTTTCGGGGGTCACCGGTATTGTACCGGGACCACCGAAAGGGTCCCGGGGGTCCATCGGGTGGGGCCACATATCCCGGAGGGCCACGTGGGCTGAAATGGGAAGGGAACCAGCCCCTGGTGGGCTGGTGCGCCCCCCTTGGGCCTCCCCTGCGCCTAAGGTTGGAAACCCTAGGGGTGGGGGGGCGCCCCACTTGACTTGGGGGGCAAGTCCCCCACTAGGCCGCTGCCCCCCCTTCGAGATGGGATCTCCAGGGCCGGCGCACCCCCTAGGCCCCCTATATAAAGAGGGGGAAGGGAGGGCAGCCGCACCCTAGTCCCTAGTGCCTCCCTCTCCCCCGTACCACCTCTCCCTCTCGCTGAGCTTGGCGAAGCCCTGCCGAGATCACCGCTACTTCCACCACCACGCTGTCGTGCTGCTGGATCTCCATCAACCTCTCCTTCCCCCTTGCGGTATCAAGAAGGAGGAGACGTCTTCCCCAATCATACGTGTGTTGAACGCGGAGGTGCTGTCCGTTCAGCACTAGGATCATCGGTAATTTGGATCACAACGACTATGACTCCCTCAACCCCGTTCTCTTGAACGCTTCCGCTTGCGATCTACAAGGGTGTGTAGATGCACACCTCTCTCTCATTGCTAGATGAACTCCATAGATTGATCTTGGTGAAGCGTAGAATTTTTCTAATTTTTTGCAACGTTCCCCAACAATTTGGACGAGCAGATCTAAGTAACGAAATATATGTAAAGATAATTCAGCAAATAGATTTGTCTGCTAAATTATGGCAGGCTGTTTCAGTAGTCAATGAGGCCGAGCATACAGCCATCGAACTATCGAAGGCCATCGCAGCAACAAAGATCGAGTATAAAACAGTGTAGAGCTATTTCACCTAACAGATTGGCTACTAGACCATGGCAATCTACGTCACAATAAATATATGGAAGGATATTTTAGGAACTAATCGGCCTTGGCATGCCATTTCAGCTAAGCAGATTGAGTGCAGAATAGGGAAAGGAAGCTTCTTAAGCAGAGCATATTGACAGTAAACTAATTCGTCAGACAGTGTGATTAAGAGCGTCTATCAGCTAACATTCAGCGCTACACCGACATGAACGGGGCCTTAGTCAAGAATGCGTGTACTGTGGGAGAAGCTGACCGCCGTGCGTCTCAACACGAACGTCGCCTGCGGTGGCGGCGCTGACTGCCGTGTGCCTCCACAAGAACATAGCCAGAGTGGCAGCGCGGCTAGAAGACAGCATTCTATGAGAGCGTACTGTGGGAGCAAGAGGATCGCTGTGCGTTCCCTTGACGAACCGCGGCGCCGACGTATCGGCGCGGTGGGGAGGGCGGCTTTGGCAGAGTGAATGGAGTGGAGGGGGCGAGGGGGAGG
>NC_041391.1:137942397-137992363 GCF_002162155.2 Triticum dicoccoides
GGGGGATTTGGGGAATATTATTGGCTAGTTGACCGAAGGGCGGATGAATCGGATTTGGGGGGGATTTTTGTGTGGGGGGGGGAGGATTTTCGCGCGGTGGGCGGGGGGAGTTTGACGCATGATCGGTTTCTCCAAGTGCAGTCCCACATGTTAGTGAAGAGGCACCCCGAAGCGCGTTCCGTTTGCGTGAGCCGTGTGTGGGGTGCAATGCGACCGCGACAGGAGTGCTGTGAGTGTACCGCCTTTTTTCCTCAAAAAAAACTAGGTGCTTCGCCCCCTAAAAAAATTGTTCCTTCGCGCGATCCATCGATACTACTACTAGTAATCCGGTAATCCCGACTAAAACGGTGCGGCCGGGTCTTTTCCCGCGCGATATGCTGGGAGGTTGGCTTAGTCGGGTTTTTTAGGACGAGTAATGCTACACCTACGTAATCCCAGTTACGTAATTAATGTAATGAGAAATGTGTGAGCTGCTGATTGTAGATTGGGGGGAGCGAGGGGCCCACCGCCATGAAAATCAGGGGAGGAGAGAGAGAGGCAATTTACGTTAACCCTTTCGTAGGTTCCCGTAGTTGTAGAAACATGTGAAATGCGTGAATGTGTAGTGAACTTACTATTGGAGTGCCTAAGGGCATCTCCAATAGATTGTATGTTAGTCCTGTTGGTAAAATGTCCATGTCATCAACCAACAAGCTATCATACAACTAATCCAATAGGTTGTATCTAAGCTATCCAATAGATGATGAGAAAATAAATGTGATTGCTCTCTATTTCACCTTGGAGCTTATGCAAAGGTTGTTGGTTATTCTACATACAACTTTGCTCTCTCTCCACATTTATTACAAGCCACATCATCACTATGTCCTAGGTGGCAAATTTACCAACACCTATCTTACAGCCGTTGGAGATGCCCTAAGATAATTTGTGTATGTAAAGACCCTATGTGTTTATTTTACTTCGCATGTTAGATTTGTCTCGGTTCAATAAAAAGCAGAGTTGGTGATGATGGTGTGCCTGTCATCCTGCAATATAAGCCGTCCGATCTATATCTAACGGATAGCAAGGAAACTATGACAATTTACCCGCACTCCTCTCCACATTTGAAGACAAGGCTTTCCCTCGTTCATCCTTTTCTCCCACAAGATCTTGATATTCCATGCAACGCACGGGCATCTTGCTAGTACTCCTACAATATGTATATTATTGTGAAAGTTCATATACACTGGCCGAGATTAATGCAAACACGGCATATTTTCATTACATTTCGAACTTTTATATGACAGAAAAATAAAAGAAACCCGACCCTAAACCTATTCTATGGCGGCGACTGACATCATCCATCTGCGATCTCTATGTACGGGGGCGGGGTTCAAGACCCGTGAAGTGAAGGTGCGGTCTCCGGCGAGGAAAAATAGAACATGGGAGACGGACCGGCTAGTTGGCACACCATGGGAGACGGACGTTGGATGGCGGCAAGAAGGATGTGTGGCTGACGGTGCTCCCGTCATTGGCCACCAGCATGGCCACCGCTTGTGTAGCCGCGTCAGTGTCCGGTGATGACCCACAAGTATAGGGTATCTATCGTAGTCCTTTCGATAAGTAAGAGTGTTGAACCCAACGAGGAGCAGAAGGAAATGATAAGCGGTTTTCAGCAAGGTATTCTCTGCAAGTACTGAAATAAGTGGTAGCAGATAGTTTTGTGATAAGATAAATTGTAACGAGCAACAAGTAACAAAAGTAAATAAAGTGCAGCAAGGTGGCCCAATCCTTTTTGTAGCAAAGGACAAGCCTGGATAAACACTTATAATAGGAAAAGCGCTCCCGAGGACACATGGGAATATTGTCAAGCTAGTTTTCATCACGCTCATATGATTCCCGTTCAGTACTTTGATAATTTGATATATGGGTGGACCAGTGCTTGGGTATAGCCCTTACTTGGACAAGCATCCCACTTATTATTAACCTCTATTGCAAGCATCCACAACTACAGCAAAAGTATTATGGTAAACCTAACCATAGCATGAAACATATGGATCCAAATCAGCCCCTTACGAAGCAACGCATAAACTAGGGTTTAAGCTTATGTCACTCAAGCAACCCATCATCTACTTATTACTTCCCAATGCCTTCCTCTAGGCCCAAATAATGGTGAATTGTTATGTAGTCGACGTTCACATAACACCACTAGAGGCTAGACAACATACATATCATCAAAATATCGAACGAATACCAAATTCACATGACTACTAGTAGCAAGACTTCTCCCTTGTCCTCAGGAACAAACATAATTACTCACAAAGCATATTCATGCTCATAATCAGAGGGGTAATAATATGCATAAAGGATCTGAACATATGATCTTCCACCAAATAAACCAACTAGCATCAACTACAAGGAGTAGTCAACACTACTAGCAAACTACTAGCACCAATTCCGGACTTGGAGACAATAATTGGATACAAGATATGAACTAGGGTTTGGAGATGAGATGGTGCCGGTGAAGATGTTGATGGAGATTGCCCTCTCCCGATGAGAGGAGTGTTGGTGATGACGATGGTGATGATTTCCCCCTCCCGGAGGAAATTGAACCCGGCAGAACAGCTCTGCCAGAGCCCTAGATTGGTTCCACCAAGGTTCCGCCTCGTGGCGGTGGAGTCTCGTCCCGAAAGGTTGCTTCTTATTTTTTTCTCATCGAAAGAGTTCATATAGGAGAATATGGACGTCGGAGAGCCACCAGGGGGCCCACAAGGTAGGGGCGCGCCCAGGGGGGCGCCCCCACCCTCATGAGCAGGGTGTGGGCTCCCTGGCCTTCATCTTTGGCGACGATTTTTCTTTATTTATTTTAAGGTGTTCCGTGGAGTTTTAGGACTTTTGGAGTTGCATAGAATAGGCCTCCAATATTTACTCCTTTTCCAGCCCAGAATTCCAGCTACCGGCATTTTCCTTCTTCATATAAACCTTGTAAAATAAGAGAGAATAGCCATAAGTATTGTGACATAACATGAAATAACAGCCCATAATGCAATAAATATTATCATAAAAGCATGATGCAAAATGGACGTACCAACTCCCCCAAGCTTAGAGCTCGCTTGTCCTCAAGCGAAAAGCGGATAACAATAAATATGTCCTCATGTTTAGAGGTAGAGGCGTCGATAAAAACAAAATACGGACATGAAGGCATCATGATTATTTCATAACAGCAACATATATAGATTTTGTCATAAGATTACTCATGTTCAAGTAATGATCTTTTCACAAAGCCAAAGTATGAATCAGAAACCTTATTGATCACCAACAAATTATACCCTTAGTCATTTAAGCAATTGCAATTTATCATAACATCGGGAAGAGTCTATGTCAGAGCTCTAAAAGCAAGTCCACATACTCAACTATCATTTAGTCCTTCATATTTGCCAACACTCACGCGATACTTGTGGTTATGTAGTTTTAATCGGACACAGAGAAAGATAGGGGCTTATAGTTTTTTCCCACAACCTTTTACCTCAAGGGTAATGTAAAAAATAATAATTCATGCTCCCCCACATCCAGTTAGATATATATATCATGTTCTTTCCAACATGTTGAGCTTGCCAAAGGATAAAATGAAAAAGGAAAGGTGAAGATCAATGTGACTCTTGCATAAGGTAGGAGATAATAATGAAAGATAGGCCACTCGCAGAGGGAAGCAGAGGTTGTCATGCACGTTTAGTGTTGATGCACAAAATCTTAGTGCAAAAGAACGTCACTTTATATTGCCCCTTGCATGTGAACCTTTATTATGCAGTCCGTCGCTTTTATTGCGTCCACAACAAGTTCGTATAAAGCTTATTTCTCTGCACTAATAAGTCATGCATATTTAGAGAGCAATTTTTATTGCTTGCACCGATGACAACTTACTTGAAGGATCTTACTCAATCCATAGGTAGATATGTTGGACTCTCATGGCAAAACTGGTTTAAGGGTATTTGGAAGCACAAGTAGTATTTCTACTTGGTACTGAGAATTTGGCTAGCATGAGGGGGAAAAGCAAGCTCAACAGGGTAGAGAATCCATGACAACGTACTTTATCTCAGATGTAAGAAAACATAACTCATTATGTTGTCTTCCTTGTCCAACCTCAACTCTTTAACATGTCATATTTTAATGAGTGCTCCCGATCATAAAAGATGTCAATGATAATATATCTATATGTGAAACCTCTCTTTCCTTATTACTTCCTATTAATTGCAACGATGACCAAAGCTATATTTGCCAACTCCCAACAACTTTTAATCATCATACTCTTTCTATGTGAAGTCATTACTTTCACTAAGATCAATATGAACTCTTTGATTCTTTTTATTCTTTTCTTCTAATCACCCAAGATCATGGAAAAATACTCAAGCCCTTGACTCAACACTAATCTTTATTATATAGCTCACGAACTCGATTACAAAGAAGGATCGTAAAGCAAAACTCGAAACTAGATCATGCCATGACTTTATTCTACTAAATCAAGATGCTACTAATAGGATGGAACTAAGAAAAAGGTAAAGATAGGAGTTGTGATGGTGATACGATACCAGGGCACCTCCCCCAAGCTTGGCAGTTGCCAAGGGGAGTGCCCATACCCATGTGATTATGTCTCCTTCTTAGTTGTTGGGGTGATATTCTTGGCGATGATTCCCCTCAGAATATGGTTCTCCTCCTCGAGCTTATTGACTTGCTGCTGGAGGTCCATTATTTCCTTGCGAAGCTTTCCTGTAATGGCTAAAGCTCCTTGCACCCAAGGGTGTTGCATAGATGCGGGAGAACAAGAGACACTCCTCCTCATGTTTTCATAGGAAAGAAATTTAACATTGGAAGGGATAACCGAGTTTGGAATAGCTGAGCTCTGTAGTTCCCCCATCGTAAACCTGGCTCGGAGGCGAGAGGTGACTTCTTGATCTTCCATGGCATCTACTCTCATCAGATCAACCTCCATCTCTTCCTCCGTTGCCGGCCCAAAGTGGTCAGCGTCACTGTTTGCCCTTGGTTCCGGTGCCGGGTTAGATACCCGGCTCTCCCGGACTGACTCTTGAGAGGACATCTTGCTCTGATCTGCAGCAGCAACAGCTTGAAACGAAAACAGAGGATATTTGCGTGATACGGGAGTCAGAACCCTCGGGAGTATATATAATGAATTTTTACTGGCCAAAATACGTATCATGCAAGGAACCGGAGTCCGGAGGGCACACGAGGTACTCACGAGGTAGGGGGGCGCGCCCAGGGGGGTAGGGCGCACCCTCCACCCTCGTGGAGGCCTCGTGTCCTCCTCGGACTGCTACTTATTTTTCTATTTTTCTAAATATTCCAAAACGGAGAAATATTGCCTTAAAAATTGTTTTGGAGTGGATTTACTTACCGTACCACATACCTATTCCTTTTCGGGGTCTGGAACGTTCTGGAAAGTGTCCCTTATATGTTCCTCCGGGGTTACGGTTTCAATAATATTAGTTTCAACATTTATAGGATTACCTGAGATATAGTGTTTGATCATTTGACTGTTTACCACCTTCGGATTTGTGCCTTCGAAGTTGTTGATTTTCATGGCACCAAAATGATAGACCTCCTCGATAACGTAGGGACCTTCCCACTTAGAGAGAAGCTTTCCTGTAAAAAATCTTAAACGAGAGCAATACATAATCACCTACATTAAACTCACGCTTTTGTATCCTTTTGTCATGCCATCTTTTAACTTTTTCTTTAAACAACTTGGCATTTTCACAAGCTTGGGTTCTCCATTCATCAAGTGAGCTAACATAAAATAACCTCTTCTCACCGGCAAGTTTGAAATCATAGCTGAGCTCTTTAATAGCCCAATATGCCTTATGTTCTAGTTCGAGAGGTAAGTGACAAGCTTTTCCATAGACCATTTTGTACGGAGACATACCCATAGGATTTTTATATGCAGTTCTATAGGCCCATAATGCATCATCAAGTTTCTTGGACCAATTCTTTCTAGACCTATTAACAGTCTTTTGCAAAATTAATTTGAGCTCTCTATTGCTCAATTCTACTTGACCACTAGACTGCGGGTGATAAGGAGATGCAATCCTATGATTAACGTCATATTTAGCAAGCATCTTACGGAAAGCACCATGAATAAAGTGTGAACCACCATCAGTCATTAAATATCTAGGGACTCCAAACCTTGGAAAAGTAACTTCCTTAAGCATTTTAATAGAAGTGTTATGATCAGCACTACTAGTTGGAATAGCTTCTACCCACTTAGTAACGTAATCAACAGCAACTAAAATATGTGTGTATCCATTAGAGGCAGGAAAAGGTCCCATATAATCAAAGCCCCAAACATCAAATGGTTCAATAACAAGTGAATAATTCATAGGCATTTCTTGACGTCTACTAATGTTACCAATTCTTTGACATTCATCGCAAGACAAAACAAACTTACGGGCATCCTTGAAGAGGGTAGGCCAATAAAAACCAGATTGCAATACCTTATGTGCGGTTCTATCTCCAGCATGGTGTCCTCCATAAGCTGCGGAGTGACACTTGTGTAGGATCTTTTCCTGTTCATGCCCAGGTACACAACATCTAATGACACCATCTACTCCTTTATAAAGATGTGGGTCATCCCAAAAGTAATGTCGCAAGTCATAGAAAAACTTTTTCTTTTGTTCGTATGTGAAGCTAGGTGGTATAAATTTAGCAACAATATAATTAGCATAATCATCATACCATGGAGTGCTACGAGAAGTGCTTATGACATTTAATTGCTCATCAGGGAAGCTACCATCGATAGGTAGTGGGTCATCAAGAACATTCTCTAACCTAGATAAGTTATCTTCAATGGGGTTCTGAGCTCCTTTTTCTATCAACAATATGCAAATCAAATTCTTGCAGCAAGAGAACCCATCTAATGAGTCTAGGTTTTGCATCCTTCTTTTCCATAGGATATTTAATAGCAGCATGATCAGTGTGAATAGTTACTTTAGAATCAACAATATAGGGTCTGAATTTATCACAAGCAAATACAACTGCTAAAAGTTCCTTTTCGGTAGTAGCATAGTTTCTTTGAGCATTGTCTAGAGTCTTACTAGCATAATGGATAACATTCAATTTCTTATCAACTCTTTGCCCTAGAACAACACCTACAACATAATCACTAGCATCACACATAATTTCAAAGGGTAAATTCCAATCAGGTGGCTGAACAACAGGTGCAGAGACTAATGCTTTCTTAAGTATTTCAAATGCTTCTACACAATCATCATCAAAGACAAAGGGTACATCTTTTTGTAATAAATTAGTCAGAGGCCGAGAAATTTTTGAGAAGTCCTTAATGAACCTCCTATAAAATCTGGCGTGACCAAGGAAACTTCTTATACCTTTGATGTCCTTGGGACATGGCATCTTTTCAATAGCATCAACCTTGGCTTTATCAACTTCAATACCTCTTTTAGAAACTTTGTGCCCCAAGACAATACCTTCATTAACCATAAAGTGGCACTTTTCCCAATTCAAGACAAGATTAGTTTCTTCACATCTCTACAAAACTCAAGCAAGATTGCTCAAGCAATCATCAAAAGAGGAGCCATAGATGGAAAAGTCATCCATGAAAACCTAACAAATCTTTTCGCAGAAGTCAGAGAATGTAGCCATCATGCATCTTTGAAAGGTAGCAGGTGCATTACATAAACCAAAAGGCATACATCTATAAGCAAAAGTACCAAAAGGGCATGTAAAAGTAGTCTTTGATTGATCTTTAGCTGACACAGGTATTTGAGAGAAACCAGAATAACCATCTAGAAAGCAATAATGTGTATGTTTGCATAATCTTTCTAGCATTTGATCAATAAAAGGTAAGGGGCAATGATCTTTCTTAGTAGCCTTATTTAACTTACAGAAATCAATTACCATCCTATAACCTGTGATAATTCTTTGCGGGATCAATTCATCTTTATCATTAGGGATAACAGTAATACCTCCCTTCTTAGGGACACAATGGACAGGACTTACCCACTGACTATCAGCAACGGGATAAATTATACCTGCCTCTAGAAGCTTGAGTATTTCTTTTCTTACCACTTCTTTCATTTTAGGATTCAAACGTCGTTGAGGATCACAAACTGGTTTGGCATCCGCTTCCAAATTTATTTTATGTTGACATAGAGTGGGACTAATGCCCTTAAGATCATCAAGTGTATATCCAATAGCGGCACGGTGCTTCTTCAGAGTTTTCAATAATCTTTCTTCTTCATGCTCTGAAAGGTTAGCGGTAATAATGACAGGATATATTTTCTTTTCATCAAGACAAGCATATTTAAGATTATCAGGCAACGGTTTAAGCTCAAAGACGGGATCACCCTTGGGTGGAGGGGGATCCCCTAGGATTTCAACAGGCAAATTGTGTTGCAGAATAGGTTCCTGTTTAAAGAATACTTCATCTATTTCCCTTCTTTCATTCATGAACATATCATTTTCATGGTCTAGCAAATATTGTTCTAAAGGATCACAAGGAGGTACGGCAATGGAAGCAAGACCAATAATTTCATCCTTACTAGGCAATTCTTCCTCACGATGTTCTTTACTAAATTTAGAGAAATCAAAATCATGAACCATATCATCGAAGCCAATAGTAACAACATTCTTTTCGCAGTCTATCTTAGCATTAACATTATTCAAGAAGGGTCTACCAAATATAATGGGACAAAAGCTATCTTGTGATGAACCAAGAACAAGAAAATCAGCAGGATATTTGGTTTTCCCAAATAAGACTTCAACATCTCTAACAATTCCCACTGGAGAAATAGTATCTCTATTGGAAAGCTTAATTGTAACATCAATACCTTCTAACTCAGCAGGTGCAATATCATGCATAATTTCTTTGTATAAGTCAATGGGTATAACACTAGCACTAGCACCCATATCACATAAGCCATGATAACAATGATCTCCTATTTTAACAGAAATAACAGGCATGCCTACCACAGGTCTATGTTTATCTTTATCACAAGGTTTAGCAATTCTAGCAGTTTCACCCTCGAATTGAATAACATGCCCATCGATATTATCAGACAAGAGATCTTTAACAATAGCAATATTAGGTTCTACTTTGACTTGCTCAGGAGGTGTATAAGTCCTAATATTGCTTTTACGAATAACAGTTGAAGCTTTAGCATGATCCTTCATTCTGACAGGGAAAGGTGGTTTCTCAACATAAGAAGTGGGAACAATAGGATCATTATAAGTGACAATCTTTTCTTCAACTTTAATAGGTGCAACTACTTTTACTTCTATGGGAGGATGATATTTAAACCACTTCTCATTGGGGAGATCAACATAAGTAGCAAAAGATTCACAGAAAGAAGCTACTATTTCAGAGTCAAGTCCATATTTAGTGCTAAACTTACGGAAAATATCGGTATCCATAAAAGATTTAACACAATCAAACTTAGGTGTCATACCTGACTCCATACCTTTGTCGAGGTCCCAATCTTCAGAGTTGCGTTTAATTCTATCCAATAAATTCCATCCGAATTCAATAGTCTTCATCATAAAAGAGCCAGCACAAGAAGTATCGAGCATGGTGCGATTGTTATCAGAAAGCTGAGCATAAAAACTTTGCATAATCACTTCTTTTGCGAGCTCATGATTGGGGCATGAATATAACATTGATTTAAGCCTCCCCCAAGCTTGAGTTATGCTTTCTCCTTTGCGAGGCCAAAAATTATATATATAATTGCGATCACGATGAACAAGATGCATAGGGTAATACTTTTGATGAAATTCCAATTTCAATCTTTTAGAGTTCCATGATCTCGTATCATCACATAGCCTGTACGATGTCAATGCCTCTCCCTTCAAATATAAAGGGAAGGCCTTCTTCTTAACAAAATCATCGGGTATACCTGCAAGCTTAAATAGTCCACAAACATCATCCACATAGCATAGATGTTCATCAGGATGCTTTGTTCCATCTCCTGTAAAAGTATTAGCTAGCAGTTTTTCCATCAAAACCGAAGGAATCTCAAAAGGAGTTTCATTTTCAATAGGTTCAGTAGGTTGAGTAGGTTGAGGAGCAACTCTTTGCTCTACTGGACAGGGTGAAGATACCCCGAACAAGACCCTCTGACAATTACTTTCCATAGTAACAGGTGACAGAAAATTTCAGCACACTAAGTAAATTTTTCCTTACCAAATTCCACCTACCAAAGGCGCTTCACCCCCCGGCAACGGCGCCAGAAAAGAGTCTTGATGACCCACAAGTATAGGGGATCTATCGTAGTCCTTTCGATAAGTAAGAGTGTCAAACCCAACGAGGAGCAGAAGGAAATGATAAGCGGTTTTCCGCAAGGTATTCTTTGCAAGTACTGAAATAAGTGGTAACAGATAGTTTTGTGATAAGATAAATTGTAACGAGCAACAAGTAACAAAAGTAAATAAAGTGCAGCAAGGTGGCCCAATCCTTTTTGTAGCAAAGGACAAGCCTGGACAAACTCTTATAATAGGAAAAGCGCTCCAGAGGACACATGGGAATATCGTCAAGCTAGTTTTCGTCAGGCTCATATGATTCGCGTTTGATACTTTGATAATTTGATATGTGGGTGGACCGGTGCTTGGGTACTGCCCTTACTTGGACAAGCATCCCACTTATGATTAACCTCTATTGCAAGCATCCGCAACTACAAAAAAAGTATTAAGGTAAACCTAACCATAGCATGAAACATATGCATCCAAATCAGCCCCTTACGAAGCAATGCATAAACTAGGGTTTAAGCTTCTGTCACTCTAGCAACTCATCATCTACTTATGACTTCCCAATGCCTTCCTCTAGGCCCAAATAATGGTGAAGTGTTATGTAGTCAACATTCACATAACACCACTAGAGGCTAGACAACATACATCTCATCAAAATATCGAACGAATACCAAATTCACATGACTACTAGTAGCAAGACTTCTCCCTTGTCCTCAGGAACAAATGTAATTACTCAAAAAGCATATTCATGTTCATAATCAGAGGGGTAATAATATGCATAAAGGATCTGAACATATTATCTTCCACCAAATAAACCAACTAGCATCAACTACAAGGAGTAATCAATACTACTAGCAAACTACTAGCACCAATCCCGGACTTGGAGACAAGAATTGGATACAAGAGATGAACTAGGGTTTGGAGATGAGATGGTGTTGGTAAAGATGTTGATGGAGATTGCCCTCTCCCGATGAGAGGAGCGTTGGTGATGATGATGGTGATGATTTCCCCCTCCCGGAGGGAATTGTCCCCGGCAGAACAGCTCTGCCAGAGCCCTAGATTGGTTCCGCCAAGGTTCCGCCTCGTGGGGGCGGAGTCTCATCCGGAAAGGTTGCTTCTTATTTTTTTCTCATCGAAAGACTTCATATAGGAGAAGATGGACGTCGGAGAGCCACCAGGGGGGCCACGAGGTAGGGGGCGCGCCCAGAGGGGGCACCCTCGTGAGTAGGGTGTGGACCCCCTGGCCTTCATCTTTGGCGACGATTTTTCTTTATTTATTTTAAGGTGTTCTGTGGAGTTTCAGGACTTTGGAGTTGCATAGAATAGGCCTCCAATATTTACTCCTTTTCCAGCCCAGAATTCCAGCTGATGGTATTCTCCTTCTTCATATAAACCTTGTAAAATAAGAGAGAATAGCCATAAGTATTGTGACATAATGTGAAATAACAGCCCATAATGCAATAAATATTATCATACAAGCATGATGCAAAATGGACGTATCATCCGGCTACGCCGCTATTGCGTCGCGAGAGGCGACTTGATCGAGGGCAGCGACCTCGAGCTTCATCCCCGAAGACAAGCTCTCCCACAGAGTGTTCGCACTTGCGGTCATGGCGGATGTGCTGCCAGGTAGGAGGACGATGCGCTATGGTGTGGAGGTTAGCTGGGCGTTGCCGCTTTAAGTAGCGCATTCCGGTGAGGCCAAGCGTCCGGGTGCGTCATTAAGTCGCCGGAGTTGGTTCCTCGGGCACCGAGCTTCTTAACGACGACATACGAATAGACGGCATGAATGCGGGCAGCTGGCGCCGGCAGGGAATGTACCGCGCGACGACGCGAGGGATGAGGGTTTTGGTGTGCCAGGGTAGTCAGCTGCGGTCGTGGCAACGTTGGAGATGCCCTTTGCTCACATGCGATCCCCGCATGTCATTGAAAAAGCAAGACGACCCGGCATGGTCTCAGGTCCAGAGGATGCAGTTGGCCGTGCTACACCACTCCGCGGACGCTTCGCAGCGCCCCGTGCATCCTCGACGAGCCGGGTGTTGGGGTGTGTTTGGATTGTGGCCAAAGTGCACCTTACCAAAATTTTGGTCATGACCCAAAGATTGGTCTTTGTTTGGATGGTTGCCATTTTTTTGGCATGCTAATGAACTCTAGCCAACTCTAGTTCATTTTTCTTGCCAATGTCTGCCAAATCATGGGCAACCAATACCTCAACCAAAATTTTGGTCATGACCCAAAGATTGGTCTTTGTTTGGATGGTTGCCATTTTTTTGGCATGCCAATGAACTCTAGCTAACTCTAGTTCATTTTTCTTGCCAATGTCGGCCAAATCATAGGCAACCAGTACCTCAACCAAAATTTTGGCTACCCAATGTTTTGATGGGGCAACCTTGGGCACAAACCAAACATACTCTTGGTCGTGCCACAACACTAATGCCACCCTCGGCACACTGAAATCGACCGTGTCTAGCGACGCTATGAGCGTGTCGCTCACTGCGGTCGCCGTGTCCAGAGGCGGTGCTGGAGCTGCGCCCCGTTGTTGGCCCCAACGACCCACATGAACGGTTGTCGGAGGTGAGGAGGTCGTGGGCCAGCTCCTCAATTGGACTAGTCTGTGCTACGTCGTCCCGACGGGTGTGCCCCACAGGTCGGTTTCCCTGTTTTCCCGGCCATATTCGAGCATCAGTGCTCCGCATTGCGCATTAGGCCTTTCACTATGTAGGCCAAGCGAGACAACTTATTATTTATTTGAGCAGTTCAAGTATGATCATGTGGCATTTGCTTATTTCTCATTCCTCTCCAACCCTCTTCTCCATCGATCATGTCGCCCTCCAGTCGAGTCCATCCTCTTGCATGCCTCATTTGAACATTCAGCCGAGTATCATTCACATGTACCCACCCTAGTCCTCTTTCAATAGATCTCCGGACCCCGAGATGAAATCGAGAGGGAACGAGTGGGGGCACGTGATACCTAAGGCGGATTCAAAATTTTGAACCGGTGATCATAGCATCCGCAAATCATATATAAAGGGTATTCAATGTTCATTTCATTTTTGAAAGTACAATATACTCCCTCCTATCCTTTCTAGTTTACATATAGGTTTTATGTGTAGTCAAAGTATCTATACTTTGATCAAGAAGGTATCAACATTCAACAACGCCCAATCAATATTGTTAGATTCATACGTACTCCTAGATTTGTACTCGAGATGGTTTCCAATTTGACTATTGAAAAGATTAATAGTACTCCCTCCGTTCCAAATACATGTATCCCATTTATTAAAATATAGATGTATTTAGACATGTTTTAGTATATAGGTACATCCATTTTTGAAGAAATGAAAGTCAAGTAATTTTGAACGGAGGGAGTACATGAGATGTATAATGTGAAATTATATCATTGGAAACTCCTTTCACATACGAATTTGACCGTATGCTTTGTGTAAGTTGCGTGTCATATATTATTACTCTAACATTTTGTCAAAGTTAGCCTCGAAAAACACATTAGGCCCTGTATAGTAAATGGAAGGAGGGAGTAGTAGTGGAAGTGGATCCTCTGACGTAGGTATCCCTACCTTGCCCTCCCTTTCAGTCACTTACTGGCGGACCCCATGCTTGCTAGGCCCCGCATGTTAGTTACTCAATGGGTTCGGCCACGTCAGGGGATCCTCATCCGTACTATAATCCCTTTGTTTTTATTTACTCCTCATAAAACAGAGGGAGTTGTAGTATAATAAATGACACGGGCGGGGGAGAGGGACAGACGTCGGTTTGCTCTCAACTGCGGTCCCACAAGCAAGCGAAAACGCAAGACAAAGCGCGTTCCATTCGGTAAGCAACATGGACGGTCCAGCATGCTGGGCTGCAACGCGAACGCGACAAGAGCGATGTACAGTCAAAACCGATTGACCAGTCATCACTGGAACCACTATTCACACCAGAACCTTTGCTGCTCGGCCTATGCCAACCACTGCCGTAAAACCACACAAAATCTCCAGCCCATTCCCCCACCTTTCGATCCCCTAGATCGCATCAAGCGTCCCCTAGTTCGCTGGAAAGCCATGGTGCGCTGCAAGATCACTTACTACAAGATGCTGACGCCGGAGGGCCGCGCAGAAATCGCGGTGGCGGTCGGCGCCACAGACCTCCATTCCCAAGCTCGCTTTGCGGCGGGCCAATCCCCGAGTTCTCTGGAGCCAAGCTACGAGGAGGAGGAAGCCGATCCAATGTTCATGGCAGAGGTCGCGGCGCAGAAGGCCCCCGATGGGTATGAGACGATGGACGTCGACTTTGTGCCGGCATCCGAGTCCCCCATGGTGCAGGCGGACCAGCGGTTCAACATGGCGATACTAAAGGAGGACCGGGAGGCAGAGGCTCAACTCGACACGGAGCGCGCGTATGCCGCTGCGATCGAGGCTCTCCTGCAGGCGGAAGCGGATGTCGTGGATGTGAACCGGGAGGCAGAGGCTCAACTTGAGGCGGAGCATGCGGATGCCGCTGCCATCGAGGCCCTCCTGCAGGCAGAACCGGACGTCTTGGACTTGAACCGGGCGGCAGAGGCTCGACTCGACGCAGAGCGCACGGATGCTGCTCTCATCCACGCCCTCTTGCAGGCGGAACCGGACGTCCTGGACTTGAACCGGGCGGCGGAGGCTCGACTCGACGCGGAGCGCGCGAATGCCGCTGCCATCGAGGCCCTCCTGCAGGCGGAACCAAACGTCCTCGACTTGAACCGGGCTGTGCTCTCGTCCATGCAGAGTGCCCGCACGCTCCGCTTGAACGAGTAGCTGGAGGCCGAGGACAACCACAGTGCGGAGACACACGTCGGCAGCTACGGCTGGTTCACGCCGGCAGCCAAAGACGACGAGGCCGTCTCTTTCCGTGAGCAGTGATAGTTTTTCTTTATGTTGTTGTTTTATGGATCTTTTGCTGTGTAAAAACTTATATTTGTTATGGAAGTCACCTGACTTGGGCCAGTCTACCATTTCAAGCGGTTGGATGAATATCCTACGTCTCCTAACTCTTCTTTCCTTCTTCCTCACCTCTTCTTCTTCCCCAACAGACCACGGCATGGGCCGTACGGATACTCCCCAACATGCGGTTGGATAAACATACTCTATGAATGAAAATTATGTGTCAGCGATAGGATGGCTGAGTTTGGTTTGTTCACATGCGATAGCACGTGTCAGTGAGGGTGTGTTCCCTTGGTTGGGTTTGCGGCGTGAAGGAGCAACTGTGTGAGGGTGCGGTGCGACCGCGGCGTGCAAGAGCGACCGTGTGAGGGTGCGGTGCGACCACGACAGCCGTGCGCAAGTGTACCTCCTTCTCATTTTGAAAACTTTAGGCAAGCTTGGCAAAAATGTCTGGCGAAGTTTGGCAATGCAAGGCCTAGACCCAAACAGGATAAGTACGTACGTACTAGGAGTACTAGTGTTAAAAAGGAAAGGCGGGGTTTTCATTCGCGGGATTTAATCAATACAAATCCTCGTTTCACGTGTCAATTAATGCGTATTTTTCTCCAAAGACCAAAGAGCTAACCATCTCACTCCTCATCGCTTGATCAATGCAGCGCCATGCAAACCAACCTTCTCACTTCCGCATGCATGCATGGGATATTAATGTCCTTGGTTGCTAACCCCATGAATTTTTCCTCGATTAGTGTTAGTGGCCCTTTGCAAATTGTAATTTCAATATACTGGCCTTGTGTACAAAAAAATGGAGGTAGTAACTATATTTGACTTCCTTCCCCATTGCGGTGACGTCGACGATATTTGTTTTTGTGGTTTGGCGAAGTGCGTTCAAACGGAGAACACCATTGAGGGAGACCACGGTAAGTCGTTCGCAAGTGCCGCCTGCAAGCCGAGACAACCGCCTTATTTGCATCCAGGTGGTCTGTTGAACCAAAGGACTAGTACTACTAGGAGTACTAGTGCGGTGAGATGGTTTCTCGAAGAAGACGATGGACAAGCGGAGTCAGCGAAGAGTGAAATGATGGTTGCTTCATCCGTGCTTTTGTGATTTGACGCCTCGCTGCTTTGTGATTTTTGATAGAAGGGACAGGGGAGTAGACTCTGTGCTCTATACTGTACTACATGCGTTCAAGCATGGGAGAAAGAGGAGAGACGTTGCATTTCTCTATTCCTTCAATCAATCAACCAGGGAGCTTCGGTTCCATCTTTTTGCCTTTGGCAACACCGTCCACAATGGTTCCCATGATGCCAAAAGCTATTTTCACATTTGGCTACACATTGTGGATGTCCTTAACCGTACCACTTGGTTTTGCTCCTGTGTTCTATCTATACAAATCTCAGTTATATTAATGTAAAAAATTATAGAATCAAGATTAGTAAAAATGAGGTGATTTTGCCGTGCGGATGGCGGGGGAGATTTCTTATTTTCGGAGGACGTTATCCTGCCGGTTTGATAACATGCGGTCCCACATGTCAGTGCTTTACCAAGCCGATCCGCGTCCCACATGAGGCAGAACAACGGCAGAAGCAACACGTGGTTAAGTTGAAGAAGATGAGGGAGAAGCGGATTCAGCAATGAGTGAAATGATGGTTGCTTCGTCCCCCCAACTTCTTTTTTTAGCATTATTACTTCGTCCCTCCAACTTAACTGTGGAAAGGTGCAACTTTGTGATTTGATGCCTCATTGCTCACTACTACACCGGCGCCATGACTGGGGTGCTTCACCCTGGCTGTTCTGCACTATATTCCGGTATGGCACGTGGACCTGGTAGCTTGATGTCCCACATGTCGGCGAAAGGGACTAGAAGATCTACGAAAGCGAGCGCTCCACTCTTACGACGGAGGAGTAGACGACACGACGGCCCAGTGAACTGTCACTTGTACTGTATAGTACTATAGTTTTGCTGTTTCACACGATCCATCGATACAAACCCGATTAAACAGGAAAGGGCGGGATTTTTCCCGCGCGGTAGATGATACTGGCCATACATTTCAAAGGCAATTTTAATGTATGCAAACTGAATAATTATACTAGTAACAATATGATATCTAGTAAAACTAAAAACACATATGATTTATTGTGTTAGAGTGTAGTAGTAGTGCTGTAACATGCGAGAATGTGTAGAGATGTAGTTTTGGAGGGCCTACAGAGAGAAAAGCGTAATACGGTCACCGAATTTCAGAATAAGCTGATTACGGTCACTATATACGTTTTGCGGTGATTATACGGTCGCTTGCTCATGGTTCAACATAGGATTGCACTCTGTTGACCGGCTAAATAGTCTGCGTGGCGCCATGTTGACTAGTTAACTTGACCACGTTCCTTGTGGGTCCCACCTGTCAGTTCGCATAGGGAAAAGGTCAGATAAACACAAATTTACACAGGTGTGACAAGGCTCCAACCCATGCGTGGGAATCACCTGGTTGTGTATGTGTCTGTCAGGGCCTGATGTGTGCGCATACACGTATAGGTTGAGCACTTGAGCGTGAGAGTGTGTGTTCGTTGTGTGGTGTACTGGTGTGTGCATGCATGCGTGTGTGTGTGTGTGAGTGTTGTGTGCATGCGCGGCTGCATGTGTACGTGTGAGTGTTGCGTGCGTGCGTGGGTGCATGTGTTTGTGTGAGTGTTGCGTGGATGCAGTTCGTGTGCATGCGTGCATGTGTGTATAATCACCACATCAGCTCCTGTGTATTAAAACAGACGGCTCAGCATACCAATACAAGGCCACCTTGTCCGCCGTGCCCGCGGTCATGACTTCAAACTACCGTCCAAATATTTTTTGTCTTTTTTTTTCATTCTTACTAGCAAGATGCCCGTGCGTTGCACGTAACATCAAGATGCATTTGTATGACTTGTTTATCTTGTGAGAGAAAAGGATGAACGAGGGAAGGCCTTATTTGCAAATGTGGAGAGGTGTGTGGGTACCTTTTTGCAAAATTGCCATAGTTTCTTTCCAATCCGTCAGATATAAATCGGACGACCTATATTGCAGGATGGCAGGCACACCATCATCACCAACTCTGTTTTTTATAAGTGTGTATTTTATGTATTTGGGACACCTGGGATTACCATCCTACCCCCGACCCGCAGTAGGTCCAAAATTTAAGAGGGGGGCAAAGTTTGTACTTTCCCCAAATTTCAAACAAGCGCGTCCCATCTTCTGTTCAAAAAAGCCAAAAACAAGCACGTCCTAGACCGAAACATGGTCCCCCCCACCCGTCCGATTCCCCATTCATACTCCATGGGTGCCAAAACTACGTCTCCACTAGCCGCGAAACCCCGGCGTCCTCCGTCTGCCACCCCATCACACCCATCAACCGCTGCCCTCCTCCATCACGCCAGAGCGGATACCCCGAGGTCGGCGTCCACCGCAACCTCAACCACAACACCCTCCACGGCTAGTAGTTGAAGCCGAGGCTGAGCAGTCCGTACCCGAGCAAGTTCAACCACGCCATCCTGCGCCTCACCGTCCACCGCACCGGAGCTGTTCCTGCTACGCTGTCCTTCACCGCCTCGGATCTGCTTCCCTTCCGCCGATATACGGCCACAGCAACATAGTCAACAATTTGGCCATGAGTTTGTCCAAGGAACAACGGCTCTCCAAAACATCGGTTCCCCCGGGAAAAACAAGAAGATCACTGCAACATATCGACACCACACTGGCAACCGATACGGGTACTCCTCTTCCCTTATTCATGCAAATCTTACGTGTCTGCTTGCATGGTATTCATCCCACAGAAGACACTAGTTGACCGCTTCTTCTTCATACTAGATGTTCCTAGTAACTCGCGATGCACAAGGTTTCTCCTCATATACTATTTCACCTTAGCTAGAGGTCCATCGCCCCCCTGAATTTCAATTTCTGGCCAGTTGATTCCCAATTAATGGAAGCATTCCCCAGCGTAACAGGCGCTAGTACGCCTATTACGCCGGGGAAGCAGCGCCTTGGTGTTTATCTTAGGGGCGTGTGCGGCCTAGATCTACTGGCGCCCGATCTGGAGACTGGAGGTCGGCCGGGATTAAAGGGATGGCCTGGGGGTGCTGCCAAGCACGGCGGTGGTGTGAGGTCAAGGGGAGGGCGGGGCGATGGAGGCAGGGGTCTGGGCCGGTGGTCACTGGCGGTTCGAGAAAGATCATCAACAGTGACTGGCGGGAGGTAGACGAAGGCCATCAGCCCGTTCCTTATAGATCAGACGGTTCATTAAAAAAACCGACCGACCTATTTATTTTCAGTCGACTATTATCTTAGATATGACCACATGTGGTGGTGTGCTGGAGGAGTACCTGTGCTCATATATTATTACAAAATCATACGGAGTAGAATCTAATTTTGTTTGCCATGCAATGTTGTAGAGCTATCATATGTCTCTTGTCATTTATTTTTCAGCCACCTGATATCTGCTACTTTTACAGTGCACTAGTTCTGCACACACTTCACCCATACTCTCACTATTGTGTTTTTATGCTAGGGTGTTTCAGAGTCTACCGAAAGAGAAGCATCAAAGAAAAGAGAGAAGTCGCGCCAGCTTTCTTCGCGGGTATGCACGACACGTTACAACGCTATAAAGGGTGCAATGTCAGCAGATGGAGACGGTAAACGTAGCTCTGGAGTCGATGACCTCGCTCACAATGAACCACCATCCCAGGTGATTGCTTTAACTTCGCGATGTCATATGTGGTTGCATGTTCCATATGGTGTTTAGCTTGTATTCGAAAGGCCGAAGTAGGTTTGACAAGGAAATATATTTTTTACATGAACCACCATCCCGTGAGACAAATAGCTAATCAGGGCACTAGCTGAGCCAGTGACAAGCCTAGCAAAGATAGGCACCACCTGGAAGCCAACTAAAAAGCTGCGATGGTGGCGAACCAGCCCGCTTCCCACCAGGCTCTCAGGTGCTAGATGATCATGCTCACCACTCCAGCCGGATGTCTAGCTTGTATTGCTTCCAATTTGGTTAAATTGCATCTGCTTAGCTTACACATTATACCTTTGAATATGACATGCCTTTCTGTTTTTGGTACATACTAGTACATCTGTGTATTAACCATGTTCTTACATCAAAATAATGTTCTTGTGTATCCCTCATCAATCACTTATGATGAGGCAGGCATGCAAGGGGACTACTCCTCATTTAAAGAATGCAGCGTCAGCCTCCCGACATGATTCTCAAGAAACAGAAATGCTAGATGAAGATAGTGAACGTAGCTTTGTAGTTGATTATAGCATTTCTCCTACACTAGCATCGCAGGTGCTTGCTCTAACTTGGCAGCGTGATATCTAGTTGCATGTTGCATATGGTGTCTAGATTGTAATTCTTCCAATCTGGTTAAACTGCATGTGCTAGTCTGCTTAGCTTATACATTATACCTGTTAATGTGACATGCCTTCCTGTATTTAGTACATAGTACATCTGTTTATTAAGCATGTCCTTACATAAAACTATTGTTTTTTTGTATCCGCATCAATCAATATGACGAGACACCTTTAGTATATGCAGTGCGATATTAGTTGCATCTTTCATATGATTTATAGCATGCGCTACTTCTAATTTGTTGAAATTCCATTTATGATGGGACGCTTTTAACTTGGCAGAGTCATATTGGTTGCATCTTTCATGTGGTGTCTAGCTTGCATTGCTTCTTATTTGCTGGAATGGTTTCTAGTTAGTTTACACAAACAGTTGTGAACATGCCATGTTGTCCTGTTTTTCGTACATATTCCATCCTGGTATCATGTGTTTGCCTTACATCAAAGTAGTGATTGTCAGTATCATGCATGAATGAGTTCTGAAGAGAGAATTTTATTGCTTTTTCTTGTCGGTTTTACTTGACAGTTCAAAATCAATAAAGCGGAAGGAAGTTAGCAAGGCAGCGGATAAAGGTGCTCCTTCCGAACGGAGGGCCTCTACAGTTTCTACTCCTCCACACCCCAAGATGATTTGCAAGACAACACATGCATAGACACTCAACAAAGCTGTGTTTATGATGAGCACGTCTCCCCTAGTGAAGCATCACCGGTGCTCCCTCTAACTTGGCACTGTTATATGTGGTTGCATGTTATGTGTGATGTCTAGCTTGTATTGCTTCTAATTTTGTTGAATTCCATCTGCTTACTTTACACATTATACTTGAATAAGACACGTGTTCCTGTTTCTAGAACATGCAATATCTGTCTATCACACCATGTTCTTACATCAAATTACTATTGTTGTGTAACCTGCAACAATCACTTATCATTAGACATGTTTGACTTCGGAGTGTGATATAAGTTACATCTCACATTCTTTTCTAGCTTGTACTACTAATTTGTTGAAATGGCACTTATGACGAGACAATTTTAACTTGGTAGAGTGATATTCATTGCATCTTTCATATGGTGTCTAGCTTCCATTACTTCTAATTTGTTGAAATGCCTTCTCCTTAGTTTACACATCATAAGCTGTGAATATGCAATGGCACTAATGACGAGAGACCTCTAACATGGTAGTGTGATGTTGTTTGCATCTTGCATATGATTTATTTCTTGTACTGCTTCACATTTTTTTAAACGCCATTTATGATGAGACACTGTTAACTTGGCAGAGCGATATTTGTAGCATCTTTCATATGGTGTCTACCTTCCATTCCATTGCTTCTAATTTGGTGAAATGTCTTCTTCTTTGTTTACACATCATAGTTCTGGTTATCTCTTCCGTCCTGTTTTTCATACATATTACATCCTCCTATCATGTGGTTGTCTAGCATCAAAGTTCAGTTCGTCTGCATCACGCATCAATTTGTTCTGAAGAACTAAATTATTATTCGTTTTTCTTGTCGGCTTGACTTAACATGGCACAGAGAAAGAGGAAGAAACATAGAATGGCAGGGAATGAGAAGCGGATGAATCCTGCAGATTCTGTTGGTACTGATGGTGCAATAGAAGGTCAACGTCCAGCAGAAAATTCTACAAACACGCCATCCCATGCTACATGAGCTGCAAAAAAGCCAAATAGAAACAAATAGCTACCACCAAACAAGCAGAGAAAACCCTAGTTCTTGCAACACCTACCACAGTACTACCAGCTGCACGACTTACTCGTGCGTCAACTGAGCTAGCAGCACGTTCAAAAGCTCCCTTGCCACCAGACACTACTTCCCAAGCACTCTTGACACAAGACGAGTTGGCAATATTAGATGAACATTGTGAGCTTCAATAGCAAGAAGGTAGTTGCTGGAGTCAAGTTACAGTTGCATGCTTCTTTATATGTAGTCTCACAGTTTGATGTACACTAACACTTCCTATGTTCGTTGTTGGACTAGCACCTAGGCGCAAGAGGAAACAAACATCAGGGATATTGCTCGATAGGTTAAGTAAATCTAGAGGAGGAAGAATGGAGATCCAATTTGAGGTAGGTTTAAAAAGGCCATGTGATGCTACAGAGTCGGCCAAGTTAGTATTAGAGGCAGCGGTTGCCGTTAGGTGTCATGTATGTATCCTCCCAACATGGATTCAGTACAGGAATGACAAAGACGAAACCCAGTTCAACACCTTCCTCCACCATTTATCTTTAAGTATGGTTATGTATGGAAACTAGTAATATCGTCTTGCTCTGTCCCATACTTTTTAGGTTGCTGATAATGAGACTCCCATAATTTTCAATAGATGAGGTTCAAGTTGGATAGCCAAGATGATGCAACTAGACAAGCTTGCACCCATGTTTTCAAGTCTGCTCTATGACAGTATCAATATAACTTGAGGAAAACTCACTTTGAAGGCAAGGCTAACAGTGAACTTTCCCAAATATCTCCAGTGGAAAATATATCGGATGAAGACTGGAGGGGCCTTGTTAAACACTGGTCTGATCTGAAGTATCAGGTACATTATATATATGTGATCAGATCACAAGTTGAAGTCCTATTTACGCATGTGCCACACAAATCTATCTTCTTGTAGGTGAACTGTTCAAAGAACAAGGCGAACCGTACAAAAGTGAAATTCCAACAGACGGCAGGATCTCGTAGCTATATTGCACACTGCGAGGCTCTTGTAATTAGCTGTTGTTTCACTCTTTTCGCTGTACCATATTATATTATCTATATTGACTTGTTCGAAATGCAGAGGAAAGCCCGCAAGGACAAAAAAGTACCTGAACCAAATGTTGTGGAAATCTTCAAGGACTGTCACACCAGCAAGAAGAAGGGCATGACTACAACAGTCAAAGCTGCTGTTGTAAATCCTTAATCCTCATGCCTTTTAACTACTACTTACTTTGACTTGTGCCTTGAACTGCATGGTTTGCAGCCAACGTCTATTACTCTTTTCAATTTTATACACAATTGTCTTAGCGTATCATTGCACCTTACAAGGTTTAAGACAGAGGAGTGATGTTCCTTCGATCTTAACGCGTAATCTAGTTCCATGCTGGACTTGCCCACACAACATTACAATTGCCTATTTGTCTGTTCTCGGTTGTTTTGTGATATGAATGATGTCATACTATGCTTACCGTATTATAAACTTCGTCTCTTTATCCTTAGCGCTCAATACAATGTGAAGAAATAGACAATACATTAGCGATGGTACATGGTCCTTTGTTTGGAACCTGGTTTTATTATGTACTTTGCAATAAAATACAACTAATATTTTACATGGGTTCACCAGAATAAGTTCTGTATATAGGCCAAAGCTATTTTGTTTGGTTTTGCTGCCTCATTAATATCTTCTGTTCTAGTACTGCTAATGTAAAACCTCAACTTTTCAGCGAGCTATGGAAAAAATGGTGCAACCTCCACCTTCTGAAGGTGGCGAGGCAACTATAACCGCAATGTTAGCTCTTGCTGCAGTGGGTCAGTACCTGTCCACTAACAGTGCCAAAAGCACGTTCCTACGTAATACTGGGTTGGTTGTTAAGGCAATATCGTCCAAACTGCCTCATGATCAAGATATGCAAGCTTAAAGCAATGTTGTATCTGCGCTCCAGACACAAGTCCATTCCCTAACAGAGACCCATTGTGAAACAAGGAGAGACATTGTTCGATGTCATCAAGATATGCATGGTTTTGAAACCAGACTATCAGACATTTGCTATGTTGTTCAGGAGCCTAGGGGAAATGAAGGCGAGGGTTATGGTGGTCCATCGGACAATACAGCATGAAAAAGTAACAGTCAGGTCAAATGAAATGAGCTTCTGAACTTCTGGTGGTGCATTTATCTGCTAGACTGTTAAGTTTTATGCCAACCTTCCTTTTGTTATATAGTTGTAATTTGTTTTGGTGTGATACAAAATTTATTTTTAACATGCAGCCACCGGCTGAAGAAGTCAGCAAGCCATTTTTGTATAGTGTAGTTTGTTCCCTATATTTGCACTGGTGGCGATCTTTGATGCCGAGTGGATGTAATCTGTGCAATCGCCTTAATAGCCTAGCATTAGTTTCGGCCTTATTTATTTCCTAGTCTTCTTTTTCCCTGGTTTGCTAGTGGCCGCAACTACCATGGGCCATATACGGGCCGTAGGATCCATGGGTCTCCTACGGGCCGTCGATAAATGGGCCTCCAACAGGGCCGTAGAATCGGTCAGCATCGGGCCGTAAGATAAATGGGTCTACATGGGCCGTAAACGGGCATAATTGGTATTGGCCCAGCACGGTAACGGGCCGTTAACAGGTCGTAGGAGAGCAAAGGCTTAATTCTATCACAGGCATAACGGGTCGTTAATGGGCCACAATATAGGACGGGCTGGAAACGGCGCAACGGGTTAAGAGGCCAGAAATGGTCCGACTCTTGCCATGGGCCGAATTTGGCCCATTAGGGTAACAGGCTAGTAACGGGCCGACTCTTGCCATGGGCCGAATTTGGCCAATTAGGGGAACAGGCCAGAAACGGGCCGACTCTTGCCATGGGCCGAATTTGGCCCATTAGGTTAACAGGCCAGTAACGGGCCGACTCTTGCCATGGGCCGAATTTGGCCCATTAGGGGAATAGGCCAGTAACGGGCCGGAAGTAATCGAGGGCCGAAAAGGAGACCAAGAACTTATGGGCCGTCAATAGGCCGAAATCTAACACGGGGTGGAAACGGTCCATGTAAATCACGGGCCATTAACGGGTACAAAGAAAATTACTGTTCATTATGGGCTAGAGTCACCGTGGGCCTGTAAAGGGCCGAAAGATACGAAGGCCTCATATGGACCGAAAGACGTTGTGGGCCATACATGGGCTGAAAGTGAAATGGGCTGGTGTTATATTCGACGGCCCACATGACATTGTTGGGCTGATTTCCTTCAGGGCCTAACGGGCCGTGAGTTAACGGGCCGTAAAATGGGCTATTTGCGAAGAGACCGTTAACAGGCTTTTCATGGGCCAGCCCGTTAAATTTTGACCAAGTCAAACGGGCTGGCTTTGTAAGCTAAATGGGCCAGTGGTGGGCCGTGGCACGTGTCGACATATCATAGGCGCCTATCTGACCCACTAACGAGCTGACACGTGTTTCGTCCGGCCAATAAGAATTTTACACGTGGAAATTTCCCGTTGGTCGGGGCTGTTAACGGGTTATCGGATCCAAAACCCGACCCAATAGCTTAATGGCATTCCGTTACGGTGGATGCCACATGTCGGTCACCCTTGACGAAAGCACTTCTGTGACGCGCGATTTATCATCATGGAAGTGGACACTTCCGTGATGATAATTTTGGTAATGTCATGGAACACTTCTACGACAGCACATGTATGACTATCTTGATTCTGTCATAAATTTGTCATGGATGTACATGCATGACAAAAAACGCGACCTACTGTGACAAACACGTATCATCATGGAAGTGCATTTTTTAGTGATTCTTCTATGCAGCAATGAGGATAATCCTCAAGTTATGGACCCAGTCCGTGTAATTGCTACCATCATCTTTCAACTTAGCTTTCTCTAGGAATGCATTAAAATTCAAGGGAACGGTAGCACGGGCCATTGATCTACAATAACATAGATATGCCAAAACTATCAGGACTAAGTTCATGATAAATTAAAGTTCAATTAATCATATTACTAAAGAACTCCCACTTAGATAGACATCCCTGTAGTCACCTAAATGATCACGTGATCCATATCAACTACACCATGTTAGATCATCACGTGAGATGGAGTAGTTTTCAACGGTAAACATCTATGTTGATCATATCTACTATATGATTCATGTTCAAACTTTCGGTCTCAGTGTTCCGAGGCCATATCTGCATATGCTAGGCTCATCAAGTTTAACCCGAGTATTCTGCACGAGCAAAACTGGCTTGCACCCGTTGTATGTGAACATAGCGCTTATCACACCCGATCATCACGTGGTGTCTCGGCATGACTTTAGCAATAGTCCATACTCAGGGAGAACACTTATACCTTCAATTTTAGTGAGGGATCATCTTTGTAACAACCTGGATTTTGGCCCTTTTCTTTTTCTTTTGATTTATTTGGTTTTTGCTCTATTTTTCTTTTTGGAGTGGTTCTGTGGCCTTGCCACCAGGGAAATCATCCTCATTCCCCCTCCCAAGTGTCTCATCATTCTCAAAACCTTGCCTAGATCATGTCACTTCACTCCTTGACCAAACCCTAAAATTCTTTTCTAGGGAAAATTCCTTTTTCATTAAAGGAATAACCCTATCCGCCCTAGGTTGTGAAGCAACCTATAATTCTGTCCATCCAAAAATCCCCAAATAATTCTCATAATTCCTTTGGGTCATATATAGCTCAAATATGCCCAAACATTTCTTGGGCCAGTTCAAAAATAATTTCCCAATAATTACTCTTCATTTGTGTCTAGTGTGGTTCTCTGTGAAGGAAGTACCACCTATCTTTTCTTGATTGCTCCCCAACTCCTTGGGCATGCTTATATGTCCAAATAATTGCCTCATGCACAAGTTCAAATTCATTTTACTAGCCAATCTTCCTCAACAATTTTGCAAATTTCTGTCAAACAGAAGCCATTTTGAAGGAAGTACTAGCTAGGTATATCCAAATGAGTTGTACTCTTGCACACTCCTTAATGTGCTCATATTAACCCCTTCCACCCATTTGCAGCCCCATCCAATCATCTATGTGAGCACATGAGCTAATCTTTGATTCTGGCAATATTTTCAGGTTGTGAGGCAAGTGTATTTTATATTGCTTCAAAAATCTTGATAAATTACCAGATCATTCTTATACCCATAAAACCCATCTCCACCATTTTGGGCATATTTCATCAAGCGATTATCCCTCTAGGATTTTTGCAAGTTTCTTTCCAGAGAAGATGCTTGTGAAGGACGTACAATTTTGGTTTATCCAAATGGTATGAAACCTTTCTCATCATCTTCATATGATCAAATAACCCTGTCTTGCTCACACTCAGCTCAATCCAATCAACCATGTGAGTGCATCATCCAAATCTCATTTCTGGACCATTTTTGTAGTTGCAAAGCAACTATATTAAAACTTGGTCCATTTCTCCTCAAACTTACCAGGATGAAAGTCCTTCTTACCTTAAACCTCGCAGACAAACTCTATGGCTCCAAACCCTTTCCTGTTGATCACCAGTGCTCACCCATGTTTACTGCAGTAAACTTTGGAGGGTGATTACCATTTAACCACAGAGTCTTTAATCAAGTTACCACCGCAGTTGAGACCTACCCAGGAAGGACTCCAGCCCGGACATCGCTTGGCATTGTTTGTGGCACTGTGTGCACCAGTGTGCGCGGTGGCCATCGCTCTGGCGTGCAGAAAACGCGCTCTGAATCGTCCCTAATGCTGTGCTCATCTGTTCTCTCCTCGTCTCGACTCACTAGCATGTCCAGTGGCCTCCTCGTGATCGACTACGTCACCCTGAGCCCTTGTCCCCTCCGTCCGCTTGCTCACTGACGCTCGCCGCCGCGTGACCACGGGCGAACAGTGGCGTTTTGGATCTGTTCATCACCGTCATCATCCTCCATGTGCCCCTTGGACTCCTCTGCCTCATGAGAGCCTCCACTGTGCCTCCTTTGTCGCTTGCCCCCGAGTTCATGCGCGCGAGCATGCGTCCGCGGCACCGGACACACGTCCGCGGTGGTGACAGTGCGACAGCTCCTCCCCATGGCTATTTAAGCCCTACCCCGAGCCCTCTGAGCTCACCCGCAGCCTCACCACTCTCCCAGAGCCCCGCACGACCATTCCACTGAGCTCCCGAAGCTCTTCCTTCGCCCCATGGCCGCCGTGCCCGCCGCGGGCCACTGCTCAAATTCGAGCAAGCCGAGTCCCCTCCCTCACGTTCACCACCTCTAGTAGCCTACCCAAGTTCCCTGGAGCCGGCCCATCACTACTCCGCCTCAAATGGTGGCCATTTGCCGCGAGCCCGCCGACGGCCGAAGCCTCCTCCCTCCACGGCCCTTGTTCTGCTCGAGCCCTAGCTCTCCCGCGTCCGGGCCATGCGTCTTCGGGTGCGCCTCTCCGAGACGAGCTCCTCCATGGCCGAAGCTCCTCCGGAGCTGGCCGGAGCTGGTCAGGCCAGCGCCAGCACCGGCGGCCCTCCTCTGCCTTGCGTGTGGTGTTGGGGGAAGAAGAAGGAGGCCAGGAGGAGAGAGAGAGGTGGGGTGGGACCCGCGTGTCAGTGAGACGGAGCCGGCCCCGTGTTGACCTGTCCATACTGACGTGGATTAGTGGAAACGTATTCCCCGGAATACGTTTTTGCTGACCGAAAGCGTGTTTCCATTTTGCGCCTCTGCCTTATCCACTCAGGGACCCGACTGTGAATATTCTTTTTGCAGAAAAGTCCCTGAACTTCAACCCTCCACAACTTTTCAACTATAACTCCAAATGAGGTGATTCCAAAGCCTACTTCTTCGTTTCGTCGAGCCCGTTCTGATGGAATCATTTTCACCTTATTTTGACACTGTGAAAATGACCATTTTGCCTTTCCCTTATTCAGCCCTCTCCGAGAGAGAACGTTTTTCGGTGATTCACTCCGCGAGTTTCTCGCATTTTCTCCCGGTGATTTTTTCCACCCCAGGAAAGCCACAATACCCACTTGCATGATAGTCATGTAGTAGCCATGGTTTTCAACTTAAATCTTTATTAAATGTTTGCTTGTTGAAAAGATGGTTATCGTTGTTCCGGTGATGTTTAGATTTGCATGTTCACTTTTGTGCTATGTCATTTTGTACTGTGTTATCATGTTCTACCTTATAGTATTTCCTTTCATACGTTTATGCTTGCTAGTAGTACATGTTGATGATTGGTGATGGTCTTTAGTGCATGACTGTCCTCTGTCCCGAGTACCGTTGTTATGCATTGCATCAAGTTGATTAAATGCTTGCATGATGGAATTGTTGATATGTTCTTGCATGATATTTATTGTTGATGCTAGTGGTCATGCTATGTTTCCGAGAAGTATGTACTGGTGATGTTCATGCTAGTCAGTATGCCATGCTCAGTGGATATGATTCATTATTGATATGGTGGATAGTTATGTGATACCATCATGATTATGTTGATATCATGTTCATGCATTATAATTGGCATCATGTTATTTTATCATGGCTCATCATATTTGCATTCAAGTTTAACTGGATTAAATTGAACTTGAACAATTGTTGGCTGAGTCATGGTGCCACTGAATCGAGCTGACCAATGCAACCACGCTTGCTCGTTGTTGTTATATGGATCCGGGTCCCCGTGTGGGATCATGGACACGACGGTGGTCATTGTGTCTTTGGTAGACATGGGGCCACCCAGGACTTAGCCCAAAGGGGAGTTGGTTGGAGTGGCCGGGAGAGTGTCTTGGCAGTAGGACAGTTTTGTCGGAACGCCATTGGTCCACCCGAATGGGAGTGCGAGGCCATGGGTTCTGTAGTGTGGGTACAGTGTACTAACCTCTGCAGAGTGTATATTAAATCTATCGATAGCAGCGCTCGCGGATAAGGGCCCAGTTCATGTTGGTCACACTGTGAGTCAATAGTAACAAGAATAATGTGCTTAATAACAACCCTGGTTCATTTGAGACCAAGTGTTGGTCATGGTTGTGATCGCCATAAGGATAACGCGCCAAATATTGGTCGTGGTTGTGATCGCCGTAAGGATCACGGGCCAAAAATTGGTCGTGGTTGTGATCATCGTAAGGATCAGAGGCCAAATATTGGTCGTGGTTGTGATCGCCGTAAGGATCACATGCCAAATATTGGTCGTGGTTGTGATCGCCGTAAGGATCATGGTTTGAGGCCTAGTGTTGGTCGTGGTTGTGATCGCCGGAATGATCACTGTGGTATCGAGGATATCGAGTTGTTATATATTCGTGACGTTGTGCGAGAATCGTGGGTAAAAATCAAGCTCCTTGTGGTCATTTAATGATTACTACGGTATTGTTTATACCAAGCTTGATTTGATCCTGAGATGATCGTGTGATGTCCGAGGTTGGTAAGTGATGCATGTGTTGGTTACAAGGTAGCCCGAGCAGAATAAGTAGTGCATATAGTTTCATCATGTTGCATGCTAGTATCGTCAGATTCATATGTTCATGCCAGGTTCATGTTGTTCTAGCTGTGTCGTGTTCATGTTGATGCCATGATGATATCATGTTAATTTCTGCTTAACCTATAATTGCCATGCTGTTGTTTGTCTTGAATGCTTCTAGTTATTGTGAGCTTGCAAGTACATTCAATGTACTGACCTGGCGTGTCATGCCAGTTTGCAGGTCATTCCGGATTTGATTGCTTGTTTGCCGTGGAGTCCTTGTTTGCAAGCTAGTATAAGCGTTCTAGCCAGAGTCCCTACAGAGTGGAGTTCACCACCCTCGTCGTTGTTCCGCTGCTAGAGTTCTTCTGCTGCATCGTCTTGTTCTGCAGCTTGCATAGAGCAACAGTGGCAAGCGTAGTGTCGCCATGCCGATGTAACCATTGTACCCAAATAGATTGTAATAAAGAGATGGTTTGTTCTATGCTAAGGAGTGTCGTATTCCATAAGACTTCATCTCGATCTCTGGGCTGGAATACGGGGCGTTCTGGTTTTCTCTGAGTCGGGGTGTCACAATCTTATAATGCTACCGCCGTAGTAAGCAAAATAAGATGCATAAAAGATAAACATCACATGCAATCAAAATATGTGACATGATATGGCCACCATCATCTTGTGCCTTTGATGTCCATCTCCAAAGCACCGTCATGATCTGCATTGTCACTGGCTTGACACCTTGATCTCCATCGTAGCATCGTTGTCGTCTCGCCAACTATTTCTTCTACGAGTATCGCTACTGCTTAGTGATAAAGTAAAACAATTACACGGCGATTGCATTTCATACAATAAAGCGACAACCATAAGGCTCCTGCCAGTTGCCGATAACTTCTACAAAACATGATCATCTCATACAGTAACTTATATCACATCATGTCTTGACCATATCACATCACAACATGCCTTGCAAAAACAAGTTAGACGTCCTCTACTTTGTTGTTGCAAGTTTTACGTGGCTGCTACGGGCTTCTAGCAAGAACCGTTCTTACCTACGTATCAAAACCACAATGATTTTTCATTCAACAAGGACCGGCCGTATCAACAAGGACCGGCCGTAGTCAACAAGGCTACTATGTTTTTTTAACCTTCAACAAGGACCGGCTGTAGTCAAACTCGATTCAACTAAAGTTGGAGAAACAAACACCCACTAGTTGATACGTCTCCAACGTATCTATAATTTTTGATTGCTCCATGCTACTTTATCTACTGTTTTGGACTATATTGGGCTTTATTTTCCACTTTTATATTATTTTTGGGACTAACCTATTAACCGGAGGCCCAGCCCAGAATTGCTGTTTTTAGCCTATTTCAGTATTTCGAAGAAACAGAATATCAAACAGAGTCCAAACAGAATAAAACCTTCGGGAACGTGATTTTCTCACCGAACGTGATCCAGGAGACTTGGACCCTACTCCAAGAAGTGCCAGAGGCGGTAACGAGGGTGGAGGGCGCCCCCCTGGGCGCGCCCCCTACCTCGTGGGCCCCCTATTGCTCCACCCACGTACTCCTTCCTCCTATATACACCTACATACCCCCGTCAGATAAAATATGGAGCCAAAAACCTAATTCCACTGCCGCAACTTTCTGTATCCGCGAGATCCCATCTTGGAGCCTGTTCCGGAGCTCCGCCGGAGAGGGCATCTACCATGGAGGGCTTCTACATCAACACCATAGCCTCTCCGATGAAGTGTGAGTAGTTTACTTGAGACCTTCGGGTCCATAGCTAGTAGCTAGATGGCTTCTTCTCTCTTTTTGGATCTCAATACAATGTTCTCCCCCTCTCTTGTGGAGATCTATTCAATGTAATCTTCTTTTTGCGGTGTGTTTGTTGAGACCGATGAATTGTGGGTTTATGATCCAGCTTATCTATGAACAATATTTGATTCTTCTCTGAATTCTTTTATGTATGATTGAGTTATCTTTGCAAGTCTCTTCGAATTATCCGTTTGGTTTGGCCAACTAGATTGGTAGTTCTTGCAATGGGAGAAGTGTTTAGCTTTGGGTTTAATCTTGCGGTGTCCTTACCCAGTGATAGAAAGGGTTGCATGGCACGTATTGTATTTTTTCCATTGAGGATAACAAGATGGGGTTTTTATCATATTGCATGAATTTATCCCTTTACATCATGTCATCTTGCTTAAGGCGTTACTCTGTTTTTAACTTAATACTCTAGATGCATGCTGGATAGCGGTCGATGAGTGGAGTAATAGTAGTAAATGCAGAATCGTTTCGATCTACTTGTTTTGGACGTGATGCCTATATACATGATCATACCTAGATAACCTCATAATTATTTGCTTTTCTATCGATTGCTCAACAGTAATTTGTTCACCCACCGTAGAATACTTATGCTCTTGAGAGAAGCCACTAGTGAAACCTATGGCCCCCGGGTCTATTCTCATCATATCAATCTCCATTACATTATTACTTGCTTTGTTTTTACTTGGACTTTTACTTTTTAGTTTGCATTTCTATATCAAAAATACAAAAAATATTATTTATCATCTCTATCAGTTCTCACCCTCGCAAGTGACCGTGAAGGGATTGAAAACCCCTAATCGCGTTGGTTGTGAGTAGCTATCGTTTTGTGTAGGTACGAGGGACTCGTGCGTGATCTCCTACTAGATTGATACCTTGGTTCTCAAAAACTGAGGGAAATACTTATGCTACTTTACTGCATCATCCTCTCCTCTTCGGAGAAATCCAACGCAGTGCTCAAGAGGTAGCAAGAAGAATTTCTGTCACCGTTGCCGGGGAGTTTGCGCAAAAGTAAACCATACCAAGTACCCATCACAATCCCTATCTCTTGCATTACATTATTTGCCTCTCATTTTCCTCTCCCCCACTTCACCCTTGCCGTTTTATTCGCCCTCTCTTTCCCAATCTCCTCCTCTCTTTCTCTTTCGCCTTTTTCTCGTTTGCCTTTGCTTGTGTGTTGGATTACTTGTTGCCATGGTGCAAGATAATACCAAATTGTGTGATTTCTCGAATACCAATAATAATGATTTCCTTAGTACTCCGATTGTTCTTCTTAATAATGATGAGTCTTGTGAAATCAATACTGCTTTGCTGAATCTTGTTATGAAAGATCAATTCGCCGGCCTTCCTAGTGAAGATGCCGCTACTCATCCAAACAATTTGTTTATTTGTGTGATATGCAAAAGAAGAAAGATACGGATAACAATATTGTCAAATTGAAGTTATTTCTGTTTTCACTTAGAGATCGTGCTAAAATTTGGTTTTCGTCTTTTTGTAAAAATAGTATTGATTCTTGGAACAAGTGCAAAGATCCTTTTATCTCTAATTATTTTCCTCCCGCTAAGAGCATCACTCTTAGGAACCATATTATGAATTTTAAACAACTTGATCATGAGAATGTTTCCCAATCTTGAGAAAGAATGAAATTGATGCTTCGCAATTTCCCTACTCATGGTTTGAATTTATGGATGATCATACAAATTTTTTATGCCGGATTAAATTTTGCTTCTAGAAATCTATTAGATTCGGCCGCGGGAGGCATGTTTATGGAAATTACATTAGGGGATGCTACAAAATTGCTTGACAATATTATGGCTAATTATTCTCAATGGCATACCGAAAGAACTTCTAGTAAAAAGGTGCATGCTATAGAAGAAATCAATGTTTTGAGTGAAAAGATGGATGAACTTATGAAGATGTCTGCTACTAAAAGTACTTCTCTTGATCCCAATGATATGCCTTTATCTACTTTGATTGAGAATAATAATGAATCTATGGATGTGAATTTTGTTGGAAGGAATAGTTTTGGAAATAACACATATAGAGGGAATTTTCCTAGTAAATCCTTCTAATAATTATGGAAATTCCTACAACAACTCTTATGGAAATTTTAATAAGATGCCCTCTGAATTTGAGAGTAGTGTTAAAGAGTTTATGAATTCACAAAAGAATTTTAATGCTTTGCTTGAAGAGAAATTGCTTAAAGTTGATGATTTGGCTAGGAACGTTGATAGAATTTCTCTTGAAATTGATTCTTTAAAGCTTAGATCTATTCCTCCTAAGCATGATATCAATGAGTCTCTCAACATTATGAGAATTTCCATTGATGAGTGCAAGGAAGAACCGCTAGGATGCGTGCTTCCAAAGATGCCTTTATTAAAGCGTGTTCTTCCAATTCCTATGAAAATCAAGATGAAGATCTAAAAGTTATTGATGTGTCCCCTATTAAATCTTTGTTTTGCAATATGAATCTTGATGAAACTGAATATGATCTTCCTTTACCTAGAAGGCGTTCTAAGAATTCGGAGTTTCTAGATCTTGATGATGAAATTGATGAAAGTGGGATTGAAAGAAATAAAAGTCTTGATGTTGCTAAACCCACTGAGGGAGTCCTGGATTAGGGGGTGTCCGGATAGCCGGACTACCATCATCAGCCGAACTATCATCGGCCGGACTATCATCATCGATCGGACTCCAAGACTATGAAGATACAAGATTGAAGACTTCGTCCCGTGTCCGGATGGGACTTTCCTTGGCGTGGAAGGCAAGCTTGGCGATACGGATATATAGATCTCCTACCATTGTAACCGACTCTATGTAACCCTAGCCCTCTCCGGTGTCTATATAAACCGGATGGCTCTAGTCCGTAGAACAACAACAACCATTACAATCATACCATAGGCTAGCTTCTAGGGTTTAGCCTCCTTGATCTCGTGGTAGATCCACTCTCTAAACATCCACAATATCAATATCAATCAAGCAGGACGTAGGGTTTTACCTCCATCAAGAGGGCCCGAACCTGGGTAAAACATCGTGTCCCTTGTCTCCTGTTACCATCCACCTAGACGCACAGTTCGGGACCCCCTACCCGAGATCCGCCGGTTTTGACACCGACATTGGTGCTTTCATTGAGAGTTCCTCTGTGTCGTCACCGATAGGCTCGATGGCTTATTTGATCATCATCAACGACACTGTCCTGGGTGAGACATTTCTCCTCAGACAGATCTTCGTATTTGGCGGCTTCGCACTGCGGGCCAACTCACTTGGCCATCTGGAGCAGATCGAAAGCTACACCCCTGGCCGTCACGTCAGGTTTGGAAGCCTAAACTTCACGGCCGATATCCGCGGGGACTTGATCTTCGATGGATCTGAGCCACAGTCGAGCGTGCCACGCTGTCACGATGGGCACAACCTAACTCTGCCGCCGGACAGCACCTTGGAGGCCGCACACGAATTCGCTCCGACCCATAGTCCGGAGCCGATCGCTCAGATCGAGGACGGATGGCTGGACACCGCCTCGGGAGCTGCAACTTCTACGGTGATGGAGCCGAATACTTACCTTGTCCCGCATAAAGCTCATGACTCCGAGGTGCCGGACCCCCTGCCAGACTCCGAACCTCCTGCGCCCCTGCCAGTCGAATCCGACTGGGCGCCGATCATGGAATTCACCGCTGCGGACATCTTTCAGCACTCACCCTTCGGCGATATCTTAAATTCGCTGAAGCATCTCTCGCTATCCGGAGAGCCCTGGCCGAACTACGGCCAGGATGGTTGGGATGCGGACGACGAAGAAATTCAGAGCCCACCCAGCACCCACTTCGTAGACACCATCGACGATCTAACCGACATACTCGACTACGACTCCGAAGACATCGACGGTATGGACGACGATGCCGGAGACTATCAAGAACCAGCGCCTACAGGACACTGGAAGACCACCTCGTCATACGACATATAGATGGTGGACACCCCAAAAGATGGGGACGGCGAAGAAGCAACGGAGGCCGATTCCTTAAAGAAGCAGCCCAAGCGCCAACGTCAGCGGCGCCGCTCTAAATCCCGCCATAGCAAGAATGAAGATTCCGGCACAGGAGATAATAACACCCCGGAAAGTGCCGAAGACAATCCCCTCTAGCACGATCCAGCGCAGGAGGAGGCAGAAGCAAGCCCTCACGAGAGGGCGGCAGACAAAGAGGTCGAGGATGATAATTACTTACCTCCCTCCGGAGACGAGGCAAGCCTCGACGACGACGAATTCGTCGTGCCTGAGGATCCCGTCAAACAAGAGCGTTTCAGACGCAGGCTAATGGCCACGGCAAATAGCCTAAAGAAAAAGCAGCAACAGCTTCAAGCTGATCAAGACCTACTGGCCGACAGATGGACCGAGGTCCTCGCGGCCGAAGAGTATGAACTCGAATGCCCCTCCAAAATTTACCCAAAATGCAAGTTGCTCCCCCGACTAGAGGAGGAAGCATACAAACCTGCATCACCAGCGCACAATACGGCAGACCGACCACCTCGTGGCCGCGACAGAGAGGCCTGCAAGCCCTCCACCAAAACCGTACCTCTGCATCGCTCAAAAGCCATGAAGCCACGGGGGAACGCGCCGGACTTGCGGGATATATTGGAGGACAAGGCAAGACAATCCAGATCTATCTATGGATCACGTGGGCGCCCCAAGACCCACGGCGAATACCGTCGCGCCGGATACAACTACTCCGGCCGGGCCGAACACAGCAGACAACGCTCTTTCGAGCTATGTCGCGACATTGCCCAATACAAAGGCGCCGCACACCCACTATGCTTCACTGACGAAGTAATGGAGCATCAAATCCCTGAAGGGTTTAAACCCATTAATATCGAATCCTACGATGGCACAACAGACCCCGCGGTTTGGATTGAGGATTATCTCCTCCATATACATATGGCCCGCGGCGACGATCTTCACGCCATCAAATATCTCCCGCTCAAGCTTAAATGACCAGCTCGGCATTGGCTTAACAGCCTGCCCGCAGTGTGAATTGGATGCTGGGAAGACCTGGAAGCCGCATTCCTCGACAACTTCTAGGGCACGTATGTGCGACCACCGGACGCAGATGACCTAAGCCACATAATCCAGCAGCTAGACGAATCGGCCAGGCAATTCTGGACATGGTTCTTAACAAAGAAAAATCAAATCATCGACTGTCCGGATGCAGAGGCCCTCGCTGCCTTCAAACATAACATCCGCGACGAGTGTCTGGCCCGGCACCTAGGACAGGAAAAGCCGAAATCTATGGCAGCCCTCACATCACTCATGACCCGCTTCTGTGCGGGAGAGGATAGCTGGCTAGCTCGAAGCAACAACCTCAGCAAAAACGCTGGCAGTCCGGATACCAAGGACCGCAATGGCAGGTCGCGTCAAAACAAAAACAAACGCCGCATTAACGGCGACAGCAATGAGGATACGGCAGTCAAAGCCGGATTCCGAGGCTCCAAGCCCGGTCAACGGAAGAAGCCATTCAAAAGAACCACTCCGGGCCCGTCCCATTTGGACCGAATACTCGACCGCTCCTGTCAAATACATGGAACCCCCGAAAAGCCAGCTAACCACACCAACAGAGATTGTTGGGTATTCAAGCAGGCAGGCAAATTAATCGCCGAAAACAATGACAAGAGGCTGCACAGCGATGACGAGGAAGAGACCCGGCCGCCGAACAACAGAGGACAAAAGGGATTCCCCCCTCAAGTTCGGACGGTAAACATGATATACGCAACGCATATCCCCAAGAGGGAGCGGAAGCGTGCACTAAGGGACGTATACGCGATGGAGCCAGTCGCCCCAAAATTCAACCCATGGTCCTCTTGCCCAATCACTTTCGATCGAAGAGACCATCCGACCAGTATCCGCCATGGCGGATTCGCCGCATCGGTTTTAGACCCAATCATCGATGGATTTCACCTCACGAGAGTCCTGATGGACGGCGGCAGTAGCCTGAACCTGCTTTATCAGGATACAGTGCGCAAGATGGGCATAGACCCTTCAAGGATTAAACCTACAAAGACAACCTTCAAAGGCGTCATACCAGGTGTCGAGGCCAGTTGTAAAGGCTCAGTCACACTGGAAGTGGTCTTCGGATCCCCGGATAATTTCCGAAGCGAGGAGTTAATCTTCGACATAGTCCCATTCCGCAGTGGCTATCACGCTCTGCTCGGACGAGCCGCGTTCGCAAAATTCAACGTGGTGCCGCATTATGCATACCTTAAGCTCAAGATGCCAGGCCCTCGTGGAGTCATCACGGTCAACGGAAACACGGAACGCTCCCTCCGAACGGAGGAACATACAGCGGCTCTCGCGGCAGAAGTATAGAGCAGCCTTTTAAGGAAATTTTCGAGTCCGGCCGTTAAACGACCGGACACGGCCAAACGCGCCCGGAGCAACATCAACCAAGACCACCTGGCACGTTCCGAGCACGCGTAGTAATGCAGACTCAACCCCAGCCCTCGCTCAATTGTAAGACAAACTCTCCGCATACATAATTACGCCCTGGAGATACCATGGGCATAGGAGGAGAGGCACAACCACAATAGACCCAGAGTGTGGTTTGACCACACTAGGGGCTCCCAAGTGTGTCGCTCTTTTTTATCTTTTATTTCTCTCTTTTTTTATACAGAACTCTGTCCGGCGCCAAACCTGCCGAACTCATGATGCAACAGCCAGGGACGGACAAAGGCCGCGACGAACACTCAGGTGGTCTCCATTACGAGCATTAAATTTGTTAAATACACCTTTCCGCGGCCTACCCCTGGAGGGAGACGCCTTTAATTCGTCCAATCCCTTGCTTTCCGCACTATTTGTATCATTCCGCACTTATAGCAGATCTTCTCGAATAAAATGCAGCACTTTTTGCCCATAATTGCATTACCTTATATATATGTTCATTTACGACATGTTGCATCCGTACATTTTGGTACGGCCAAATACACCAGGGGCTTATGTTCCCCGCATTATGGTGTGATAAAGTCCGCACACTTTCACAAGTGCGGCACCCCGAACTTATAGCATCATATGAATCGGCTCCGAATCATGTCTTGGGTCAATAGTTGTGTTTGCCCGGCTCCCAAGTTTGGCACCTTACGTTCCGTTCTATCGGCTAAGGTAGCACTGGGAGAACCACTGCGATTGCGCCCGGTTGAGCCGGGTTAATGCCTCAGTGGAGAAAGCTAAAACTGACTGTCATGATAAGGCGAGAGACAGGTCGCTGTTCGAGAGGTTTTTTCGGGTCCTTAAAGACCTACGCCGCTTCGAGCGAAGTTCTGGATAATGTCCGACGAAGGCGTGGATAGCGCCCCTAATTCGGTCTTCCGAATACTAGGGGCTTCGCCGAAATTTAAAATTATAGAATTCTATGGCAAAGTGAGAGTGTTCAAGCACTATAAGTCCGGTTGCCTTGTTCGTTGTGGTGAGCGCCTCCCTAGATGGACCCAAAAATGGGAACAAGAGTGCTCAAGTTTATCCCGAACACCCCAGCACTCGTGGCATGGGGGCTGAAGCCGACGACTTGCCATCTCTCAGATTTAATAAACGGCCACACAGAAGGTAATATTTTAAATTAACAAGCGTTGCTTAGCGCATATGAACAAAGTTTTCAGCGCACAGGATAACACATTGTCAATTTACTCAATAATTACATCCCTGGGGCACTCATCCGCAATCTTGCGGGCACCCTTCAGGACAGTCTTATAGTACATTTCGGGCGTACGATATTCCTTGCCCTCTGGTGGCGCGTCAGTGATTAGCTTCTCCGCATCCAGCTTGCCCCAATGCACCTTTGCGCGGGCAAGGGCCTGACGAGCACCTTCAATATAGGCGGAGCGCTTGTTAACCTCCACCTAGGGGCACGCATCCATCAACCGTCGCACGAGGCCGAAGTAGCTCCCCGGCATGGCCTCTCCAGGCCACGGCCGGACTATGAGGCCCTTCATGGCCTGCTCGGCCGCCTTGTGGAGCTTGACCAGCTGCTTCAGCTGGTCGCTAGGGGGCACCGGATGGCCGGCCTCAGCATACTGAGACCAGAAGACCTTCTCTGTTGAGCTCCCCTCCTCGGCTCGGTAGAATGCAGCGGCATCAGACACGCTGTGAGGCAGATCTGCAAACGCCCCTGGAGAGCTCCGAATTCGGGTAAGTAACACGTAATTTACATTCACATGCTTGCTTTGCATGAAAAATGCCTTACCCGCCGCTATCTTCCTCGCCAACTCAATCTCCTGAAGGGACTTATGGGCATCGGCCTTGGCAGTCTTGGCACTTTCAAGAGCCGAGGCAAGCTCGGACTCTTGAGTCTTTGAGTCACGCTCCAAACTCTCATGCTTTTCCATGAGAGCCTGGAGCTCTTGCTGAACCACCGCCACCCGTGCCTCCTGCTTTTCTCGCTCTGCCCGTTCCGCGGCCGCATTGCGTTCGGCCGCAGACACGGCCTCCTTCAGGGTCGCCACCTCGTTCGTGGCCCCTGCAGTACCCATGTTATCCTTGTTATTTTTTGTTGCAACCTAAATCCTTTTCTGTAAGGTACAAGTTCAAAGTGGTGTTACTCACCTTCTTTGTCCTGGAGCTGCTTCTTGGCGCGGCCGAGCTCTTGCTCGGACCGCTTGAGCTCCTGCTTCAAAGCACCGACCTCCGCAGTCAGTGCGGCAGAGGTCAGCAGCGCAGCCTGCAACCCATATTGACATAATTTTTTAGCAACCCTACGTATATCTTTTTTTTTCATATCCTCAGTTCGGCTTTTCTTTCCGAACACCGAACCGAGCATCAGGGGCTACTGTCTATGCAGTATTACATTGCATATTTTTAACTTCTTACCTCAAAGCCTGCTAGAAGGCTACTGCAGGCTTCGGTCAGCCCGCTCTTGGCAAGCTGTACCTTCTGAATCACCGCACTCATAATAGTGCGGTGTTCTTCCTTGATGGAAGCGCTCTGGAGCGCCTCCAACAAATTGTCCGGCGCCTTCGGTTGGACGGAAGCCGCCGGCGTCACGGTCTTGCCCTTCTTGCGAAGGGGCCGCCGGCCGGACTCCGAAATCACTGCGGGTTCCGATATGGAGTCCGGCGCACAGTCCGGGAGGCCGCCTTGTGGCGCCTCCGGAGCCTCCCCCTGATGTGTCCCTTCTTGGGATACCGCCTCGGCGTCCTCGATGTCGCGAGGGGTGGAGGCGGTCGGGATGGAGTCTACATCCGACGGAGCCAACGACCCGCTCGATGAAGCGGGGAGATCATCATTGGCCAGACTACAGGCAGCATGCGGCATCAGAATGACACTATGTGACACAAAAAAATAAATTGTAAATCACTCAGGAATCCGGATACTTACGATCTCGCCGGAGGCCTGGCCCTTGAAGGCCATTCTTCCTCGCCAACGTTGATGTTGGTGGAGCTGTCCGGGGGAATAGTCCTTCCCCTCTTGGACCCTTCGGCCTCCCCTGTTGGGGGAGCCTTCCTATTCCTCTCTCCCTCCTCTGGGAGAGACTCCTCTTTCTTCTCCTCGTTCTCGGGGGAGGAGTCCACCCCGGAGTCGTCGAACACCTGAAAACGGGAACTCTTTCGAGCACCCGTGGCCTCCTTCTTGGCCTTCTTCTCCGGCACCACGTGCGGTGCCGGAACCAGCAGCCTCGCTAGATGGGCGTCTACTGGGTTTTCTGGCATGGGAGCCGGGCAGATAATCTGCTCCGCCTTCCTCATCCAGTCCTATCAAAGGAAAAGGGGAAATTAAAACCCGCATAAAGTTAAACTATGAAAAGCAAGTGTCCCGTAAAGGGGTAGAATCACTTACCTCGTCGGCTTGGCGCTATGAGTGAAATCCGCGATCTTCAGTCGCGGATACGGGGGCTTTGGCGCTCTTAAACAGCACCCTCCAGGCGCCTTCGTACGTCTTGTCGAAGAGCCCACTCAGCGCCTGGTGCTGTTCCGTATTGAACTCCCACAGATTGAATGCCCGCTCTTGGCACGGGAGAATCCGGCGGACGAGCATGACTTGGACCATGTTAACCAGCCTGAGCTTCTTCACCAGCTTCTGGATACAGGCTTGGAGTCCCGTCACCTCCTCCGAACTACCCCACACCAAGCCCTTCTCTTTCCAGGAGGTGAGCTGCATGGGGATACCAGATCTGAACTCGAGGTCGCCGCCCACTTAGGGTCACGCAGCTCGGTGATATAGAACCACCCCGATTGCCACCCCTTGACGGATTCCACGAAGGCCCCTTCAAACCAAAGGACATTGGGCATCTTGCCTAACATGGCGCCTCCGCACTCTGCTTGAGTGCCCTTCACTACCTTGGGCTTGTCATTGAAGGTCTTGAGCCACAAGCCGAAGTGGGGCTGGATGCAGAGGAAGGCCTCGCGCACGACGATAAACGCCGAGATGTTGAGGATGAAGTTCGGCGCCAGATCATGGAAATCTAGGCCGTAGTAGAACATGAGCCCCCGGACAAAGGGGTGAAGTGGAAAACCCAGCCCGCGGAGGAAGTGGGGAAGAAAAATGACCCTCTCATGGGGCCTGGGGGTGGGGATGAGCTGCCCCTCGTCGGGCAGTCGGTGCGCGATGTCGCCGGACAGGTAGCCGATGCTACGCAGTCTTTTGATGTGCTCCTCCGTAACGGAGGAGGTCATCCACTTGCCTCCCGCTCCGGACATAACTAGGGAAGGTTGAGACGAGATGTGCGGGCTTGGGCGCTGGAGCTCGAGTGCGCGGAGATGGATAAGCAAAGGAGGAAGAAGGCGTAGGTGAAAAGGTGAATCCTTATCCCTTATATGGGCGGGCGAAGTCTACGCATCCCCCACCGGCCTGGTAAAACTCGCTTATCCCCCAAGCGTCACCATCAATGGCGCGGTTGGGTTACCCACGTCCGTATTGATGAGAATCCCGGATTAAGGGGGAACACGGTCTCTGCTTCGACAAGACGTGCCAAGGAAACCGCTTCGCTAAATGCGCTGAGGTGGTAGAGTAAAAAACGATTCAAGTAATGGCTTGGTAGTGGCGGGACGTCATGCCGCAAAAAACGTCAGCAAATTGAACTTGTGTATGTATTATTATTCTCTCTACGGTGGAATGTGGAATTTATTTTGCAGAGCCGGACACTATCCTGGTGTTCACAATCTTCTATCATTCGGAGGAGGAACCCTCCTTGCAATGCCAAGCAATATACGCGCTGGACTTATCATCATTGAAGCCTGGTTCAGGGGCTACTGAGGGAGTCCTGGATTAGGGGGTGTCCGGATAGCCGGACTACCATCATCAGCCGAACTATCATTGGCCAGACTATCATCATCGACTGGACTCCAAGACTATGAAGATACAAGATTGAAGACTTTGTCCCGTGTCCGGATGGGACTTTCCTTGGCGTGGAAGGCAAGCTTGGCGATACGGATATATATATCTCCTACCATTGTAACCGACTCTATGTAACCCTATCCCTCTCCGGTGTCTATATAAACCGGATGGCTCTAGTCCGTAGAACAACAACAACCATTACAATCATACCATAGGCTAGCTTCTAGGGTTTAGCCTCCTTGATCTCGTGGTAGATCCACTCTTGTAAACATCCACAATATCAATATCAATCAAGCAGGACGTAGGGTTTTACCTCCATCAAGAGGGCCCGAACCTGGGTAAAACATCGTGTCCCTTGTCTCCTGTTACCATCCGTCTAGATGCACAGTTCGGGACCCCCTACCCGAGATCCGCCGGTTTTGACACCGACACCCACTATTTTGGATCTCAAGGAATTTAATTATGAAAATTTCTCTTTGATTGGTTGTATTTCCTTGTTGTAATCCGTGCTAGATTCTCCTCATGCTTATAGTCAAAATAAGGCCTTTACCGAACACATTGTTGATGCCTTAATGCAATCTTATGAAGAAAAACTTGAGTTGAAAGTTTCTATCCCTAGAAAACTCTATGATGAGTGGGAACCTACTATCAAAATTGAAGATTTCTCTCTAAACTTGCAACTTGCAGATTCCACTATTAAAAAGCCTATGGGAAGAATTAATAATGTTCTTATTTTTGCTAATAGGAATTATGTGCCCGTAGATTTTATCGTTCTTGATATAGATTGCAATCCTTCATGTCCTATTATTCTTGGTAGACCTTTCCTTAGAACGATTGGTGCAATTATTGATATGAAGGAAGGGAATATAAGATTCCAATTTCCCTTGAAAAAGGGTATGGAACACTTCACTAGAAAGAAAATAAAATTACCAAATGAATCTATCATGAGATCCACTAATGGATTGCCTACCAAAGATGGCAAAACTTAAATCTATCATTGCTTTTATGCCTAGCTAGGGGCGTTAAACTATAGCGCTTGTTGGGAGGCAACCCAATTTTATTTTGTGTTTTTGTTTTTGCTTATGCTTAGGAATAAATAATCCATCTAATTTCTGTTTAGATGTGGTTTTATGTTTTAATTAGTGTTTGTGCCAAGTAGAACCTATAGGATAAGCTATGATGATAGTTGATTCGATTGTGCTGAAAAACAGAAACTTTGCACTCACGAGAAAAAATTCAATAAATCACAGAAACGTGATTTTGCATTGATTCGTTTTTCTGATGATCAATAAAGAAATTTTCCAGTACGTCCTATTTTGGTAGAATTTGTAGAGTTCCAAAAGTTTGTGTTAGTTACAGATTGCTACAGACTATTCCGTTTTTGACAGATTCTGTTTTTCGTGTGTTGTTTGCTTATTTCAATGCATCTATGGCTAATAAATTAGTTTGTAAACCATAAGGAAGTTGGAATACAGTAGGTTTAACACCAATATAAATAAAGAATGAGTTCATTACACTACCTTAAAGTAGTCTTTTGTTTTCTTTCACTAACGGAGCTCACGAGATTTCTATTGAGTTTTGTGTTGTGAAGTTTTCAAGTTTTGGGTGAATTATTTTGATGGATTATGGAAGAAAGAGTGGAAAGAGCCTAAGCTTGGGGATGCCCATGGCACCCCCAAGATAATCCAAGTACACCAAAAAGTCAAAGCTTGGGGATGCCCCGGAAGGCATCCCCTCTTTCGTCTACTTCCATCGGTAATTTACTTGGAGCTATATTTTTATTCACCACATGTCATGTGTTTTGCTTGGAGCGTCTTGTATTATTTGCGTCTTTGCTTGTTAGTTTACCACAATCATCCTTGCTGTACACACACTTTGAGAGAGCCATACATGATTTAGAATTTGCTAGAATACTCTATGTGCTTCACTTATATCTTTTGAGCTTGATAGTTTTTGCTCTAGTACTTCGCTTAGTTCTTTTAGAGCACGGTGGTGGATTTGTTTTAAAGAAAATATTGATCTCTCATGCTTTACTTAGATTATTTTGAGAGTTGTTAATAGCATGGTAATTTGCTTAATGTTAATAAACTTGGTATTCAAGATTTGTGAAACTTTCTTTTGAGTGCGTTGAATACTAAGATAAGTTTGATGCTTGATAATTGTTTTGAGATATGGAGGTGATAATATCAAAGCAATGCCAGTTGGGGTGATTATGAATTTAAAGAATGCTTGTGTTGAAGTTTGTGATTCCCGTAGCATGCATGTATGGTGAACCGCTTTGTGATAAAGTCAAAGCACAATTTGTCTTCCTTATGAGTGGCAGTCGGGGACGAGCGATGGTCTTTTCCTACCAATCTATCCCCCTAGGAGCATGCATGTAGTGCTTTAGTTTTTGATGACTTCTAAATTTTTGCAATAAGTGCATGAGTTCTTTTGATTAATGTTGAGTCCATGGATTATACGCACTCTCACCCTTCCACCATTGCTAGCCTCTCTAATAACGCGCACTTTTCGCCGATATCATACACCCACCATATACCTTCCTCAAAACAGCCACCATACCTACCTATCATGGCATTTCCATAGCCATTTCGAGATATATTGCCATGCAACTTTCCACCGTTCCGTTCATATGACATGCATTACTTTTGTCATATTTCTTTTTGCATGAACATGTAGTTGACATTGTATTTGTGGCAAGGCCACCTTCATAATTTTCATACATGTCGCTCATGATTCATTGCATTTCCCGGTACACCGCCGGAGGCATTCATATAGAGTCATATTTTGTTCTAAGTATCGAGTTGTAATTGTTGAGTTGTAAGAAAAATAAAAGTGTGATGATCATCATTATTAGAGCATTGTAACAGTGAGGAAAGGATGATGGAGACTATGATTCCCCCATAAGTCGGGATGAGACTCCGGACGAAAAAAAAAAGAAGAGTGGCCATAAAAAAGGAAAGGCCAAATAAAAAAATGAGAGAAAAAAGAGAGAATGGACAATGCTACTATCCTTTTTCCACACTTGTGCTTTAAAATAGCACCATGATCTTCATGATAGAGAGTCTTATATGTTGTCACTTTCATATACTAGTGGGAATTTTTCATTATAGAACTTGGCTTGTATATTCCAATGATGGGCTTCCTCAAAAGTGCCCCAGGTCTTCGTGAGCAAGCAAGTTGGATGCACACCCACTTAGTTTCTTTTGTTGAGCTTTCATATACTTATAGCTCTAGTGCATCCGTTGCATGGCAATCCCTACTCACTCACATTGATATCTATTGCTGGGCATCTCCATAGCCCGTTGATACGCCTAGTTGATGTGAGACTATCTTCTCCTTTTTTGTCTTCTCCACAACCACCATTCTATTCCACCTAAAGTGCTATGTCCATGGCTCACGCTCATGTATTGCGTGAAAGTTGAAAAAGTCTGAGATTACTAAAGTATGAAACAATTGCTTGGCTCGTCATCGGGGTTGTGCATGATTAAATACTTTGTGTGATGAAGTTAGAGGTTAGCCAGACTATATGATTTTGTAGGGATAACTTTCTTTAACCATGCTATTTTGAGAAGACATGGTTGCTTTAATTTATATGTTTGAAGTATTATTACCTTTATGTTAATATGAACTTTTGTCTTGAATCTTTCGAATCTGAATATTCATGCCACAATTAAGAAGATTCACATTGAAATTATGCCAAAGTATCACTCCGCATCAAAAATTATTTTTTATCATTTACCTACTCGAGGACGAGCAGGAATTAAGCTTGGGGATCCTTGATACGTCTCCAACATATCTATAATTTTTGATTGCTCCATGCTACTTTATCTACTGTTTTGGACTATATTGGGCTTTATTTTCCACTTTTATATTATTTTTGGGACTAACCTATTAACCGGAGGCCCAGCCCAGAATTGCTGTTTTTTTGCCTATTTAAGTATTTCGAAGAAACAGAATATCAAACGGAGTCCAAACGGAATAAAACCTTCGGGAACGTGATTTTCTCACCGAACGTGATCCAGGAGACTTGGACCCTACTCCAAGAAGTGCCAGAGGCGGTCACAAGGGTGGAGGGCGCCCCCCCTAGGCGCGCCCCCTGCCTCGTGGCCCCCCCATTGCTGCACCGACGTACTCCTTCCTCCTATATATACCTACGTACCCCCGTCAGATCAAATACGGAGCCAAAAACCTAATTCCACCGCCGCAACTTTTTGTATCCGCGAGATCCCATCTTGGGGCCTGTTCCGGAGCTCCGCCGGAGAGGGCATCTACCATGGAGGGCTTCTACATCAACACCATAGCCTCTCCGATGAAGTGTGAGTAGTTTACTTCAGACCTTCGGGTCCATAGCTAGTAGCTAGATGGCTTCTTCTCTCTTTTTGGATCTCAATACAATGTTCTCCCCCTCTCTGGTGGAGATCTATTCGATGTAATCTTCTTTTTGCGGTGTGTTTGTTGAGACCGATGAATTGTGGGTTTATGATCTAGCTTATCTATGAACAATATTTGATTCTTCTCTGAATTCTTTTATGTATGATTGAGTTATCTTTGCAAGTCTCTTCGAATTATCCGTTTGGTTTGGCCAACTAGATTGGTAGTTCTTGCAATGGGAGAAGTGTTTAGCTTTGGGTTCAATCTTGCGGTGTCCTTACCCAGTGACAGAAAGGGTTGCAAGGCATGTATTGTATTGTTGCCATTGAGGATAACAAGATGGTTTTTTTTATCATATTGCATGAATTTATCCCTCTACATCATGTCATCTGGCTTAAGGCGTTACTCTATTTTAACTTAATACTATAGATGCATGCTGGATAGCGGTCGATGAGTGGAGTAATAGTAGTAGATGCAGAATCGTTTCGATCTACTTGTTTTGGACGTGATGCCTATATACATGATCATACCTAGATAACCTCATAATTATTCGCTTTTCTATGAATTGCTCAACAATAATTTGTTCACCCACCGTAGAATACTTATGCTCTTGAGAGAAGCCACTAGTAAAACCTATGGCCCCCGGGTATATTCTCATCATATCAATCTCCATTACTTTATTACTTGCTTTGTTTTTACTTTGCCTTTTACTTTTTACTTTGCATCTCTATATCAAAAATACCAAAAATATTATTTATCATCTCTACCAGTTCTCACCCTCGTAAGTGACCGTGAAGGGATTGACAACCCCTAATCGTGTTGGTTGTGAGTAGCTATCGTTTTGTGTAGGTACGAGGGACTCGTGCGTGATCTCCTACTGGATTGATACCTTGGTTCTCAAAAACTGAGGGAAACACTTATGCTACTTTACTGCATCATCCTCTCCACTTCGGGGAAATCCAATGTAGTGCTCAAGAGGTAGCACTAGCCACCTATGTGCAAAGCACGTCGGTAGAACCAGTCTCATGAACGTGGTCATGTAATGTTGGTCCGGGCCGCTTCATCAAACAATACCGCCAAATCAAAGTAAGACATTGTTGGTAAGCAATATGACTATTATCGCCCATAACTCTTTGTGTTCTATTCGTACATATCATCTATGCATAGACCTGGCTCGGATGCCACTGTTGGGGAACGTAGCATGCAATTTCAAAAATATTCCTACGCTCACACAAGATCTATCTAGGAGATGCATAGCAACAAGAAGGGGAGAGTGTGTCCACGTACTCTCGTAGACCAAAAGCGGAACCGTTAGGTTAACACGGTTGATTTAGTCGAACCTCTTCACGATCAAACCGATCTAGTACCAAACGTACGACACCTCTAAGTTCAGCACACGTTCAGCTCGATGACGTCCCTCGATCTCTTGATCAAGCAGAGTGTCGATGGAGTCGATGAGTTCTGCCAGCATGAAGGCGTGATGACGGTGTTGGTGATGTGGTCCACGCAGGGCTTTGCCTAAGCACTACGATGATACTATCGGAGGAGTAAACGATGGAGGGGGGCACCGCACATGGCTAGGACAATGGTGTGCCTTTGGGGTGCCCCTGCCCCTGTATATAAAGGAGGGGGGAGGAGGCCGGCCACCAAGGGCACGCGCCATGGGGGGGAGTCCTACTAGGACTACACTCCTAGTAGGATTCAGTCCCCCTTTTTTTTCTTCTTTCCGGTGGGGAAAAGGGGAAGGCAGAGGGAACTGGAGTAGGAAAGGGGGACGCGCCCCCTCCTGTAGTCCAATTCGGACTCCCTATGGGAGGGGGGCGCGACCAACCCTTGTGGGCTG
>NC_041391.1:137992616-138013145 GCF_002162155.2 Triticum dicoccoides
CAAAAATCATCCGAAACTTCCCGAAACCATTCCAGTGTCTGAATGTAACCTTCCAATATATCAATCTTTACCTCTCAACCATTTAGAGACTCCTCGTCTTGTCCGTGATCTCATCCAAGACTCCGAACAACCTTCGATCACCCAAACACATATCTCTTATAATACCAATCATCATCGAACCTTAAGCGTGTGGACCCTACGGGTTCGAGAAATATGTAGACATGACCGAGACATATCTCCGGCCAATAACCAATAGCGGAACCGGATGCTCATATTGGTTCCTACATATTCTACGAACATCTTTATCGATCAAACCGCATAACAACATACGTTATTCCCTTTGTCATCAGTATGTTACTTGCCCGAGATTCAATCATCGGTATCCTGATACCTAGTTCAATCTCATTACTCGCAAGTCTCTTTACTCATTCTGTAGTGCATCATCCTGTAACTAACTTCATTAGTCACATTGCTTGCAAGGCTTATAGTGATGTGCAATACCGAGAGGGCCCAGAGATACCTCTCCGATACACGGAGTGAAAAATCCTAATCTTGATCTATGCTAACCCAACAAACACCTTCGGAGACACCTGTAGAGCATCTTTATAATCACCCAGTTACGTTGTGACGTTTGATAGCACACAAGGTGTTCCTCCGGTATTCGGGAGTTGTATAATCTCATAGTTAGAGGAACATGTATAAGTCATGAAGGAAGCTATAGCAATAAAACGTAATGATCATTATGCTAGGCTAATGGATGGGTCTTGTCCATCACATCATTCTCTAATGACGTGATCTCGTTCATCAAATGACAACACATGTCTATGGTCAGGAAACATAACCATCTTTGATTAACGAGATAGTCAAGTAGCAGCATACTAGGGACACCCTGTTTTGTCTATGTATTCACATATGCACTAAGTTTCTGGTTGATACAATTCTAGCATGAATAATAATCATTTATCATGGTGTAAGGAAATATAAATAACAACATTATTATTGCCACTAGGGCATATTTCCTTAAATTTGCCTGCCGCCCCAGCCAAGACTCCCTTCACCCCCTTTCCCCGCACATCCATGGTAAACTTGCTAGTAGCCCACGAGTGCCACAGTGGTGCCAGACTCCATCGCTGGCCCGAGCTTGAAGACTGATGGATTCAGCTGCCATTGCAGCCACACCTCCGCCAGCGACCGCACCCTCTCTGGCTCGCTCCCTCCGCTGGCAGCTGGTGCTGGGCTGCTCCGGTAATCCGCGACGGGAACCCTTCCACCACGAGAAGAGCCCCATTGTCAGACGTGGACTTCGCCGCTGACCCGCACATACATACCATCGTGTCTGGTCCCGCTGTCGTTGCATGCCAATGTCTTGAATATTTGGCATTCAAGTCAATTCAATGACAAGCCCTTCAATGTCTACATCCAAAGAGAGTGCAATAGTAATTCAGATTGGTTCTTTAGTTTAGTCTTTCGTAAATGTTGCTGTCGCCACCAAAGTACACTAGGAAATTGCGAATTATTAGTGTCATCTGAGCAGATAGCTGATATGATGTGAACTATATTATTTTTTGGTGTGTAAATTTAACCTAATGTTTTTTCTGTCAGATTTACATTACCTTACAAATGAGAAGCTAATGTGTTTCCTTTGTTGACATTGATTCTAAGTTGAGTTTACTTAGTTCCCATAAGTTCTCCTGAATTTTGCATGGCAGAAAGTCCCCGTGTAGCTCATACTACATGGAACATCTTATCCTCAATCCTCTATCCTTACTTTGAGATCCATACTCTCCAACTAACTTACAACAAGAAGATTTCACTTTTTTATTTCTCTCAAATGAAATAACATATGAACTTCAAACTTTGCAGATCAAACAAACATTAGAAAATCAATGTGTGGAAAAACTTTCAAATTTTTTGGTCTGATATAAATATACAAAATGAGATTTTGTTTGACTAAAAATATTATTTGAAGTATTAAAATGCATGAAAAAATCTGAAAGTTTTTTCCCACATTGTAGTTAGAATGTGTTGTTTTTCTACAAAATTTGAAGTTTATATGTTGTGTCGTTTGAGAGAAAAAAGACAAATGCATCTGCACAGATCACGATGCAGAAATGGATGGCAAAGATAAGGGGTATGATGTAGCTCGAGCTATAGGAAACCACACTTTGCATGGCGATGGATGCTCACTATAAATCACAGTTTCAGAAACAGATCTCACCAAAGGACAACTCCCATTTGGTACACTTCTTTCCCTTATATACTGTTGTGCTTCAATGGCTTGAAGTTCTCACTATGATAGTCGCTGATATTGAGAGATAAAAATACATATTTGTTGTACTTGATGAAAATGGCAGAAGGATAACTTACCCGAAAAATGACTAATTAAGAAATTTGTGAGGCTTGAAGCAATGTTACTCGGCTATACTAAAATCATATAATATTGAGAAGATCCGCTCCATTCACGAATCAAGTTGATGAATTGCTCGAAGACCACTCAAGATCTCGCACAGCGAGCTCGGGAAAAAAGAGTAAATGGATAGTGTGTTGTTTCTTGGTATGACTCTTCATACTGCACAAAGCAGTACTTGAGATCAGTTAATGGATGTTCACACTCCAAATTAGAATTTAATATACATTTAAGAAAATTAATAGGAAGCTCACCCTACAGTTTCAACAAACATAAAATCCGGATGGATCGGAGTCGGTGCCTGCCATGGAAACATCTTTTTAAGATGTGCTTTTAGGAATGCCCACAAAACAAAAAAATCTTTTTTAGTGCTTGCTTACCTCACACATTTAAGTCGCTTGTTCATCATCCATTATTATATTCCTCTAAGAGGAGAATTTTGACATGGATAATATCGCAAAAGTCTGGATGAGGCAACCAAATGTGTACATCTAAACAATTTATCCAGTGTTAGATGACTTATTATTCATAGATGCGGAGTTCTAGTGTCCACAAAGGAATATTCCATCACTAAAGCAGCTCTCCGAAGCTCAATACGGCTGTCAGAACCTAGCAATTCTAATGTTGTTCTGGAGGTAACTTATAATTACATGATCTACGGTGTGCTACATCATATAAGAAAAAGGTGTCTCTTGAGACTAGACCACACTTCTTTTCACGTGCTTATAATTCGAAGTAATTAATGGAGAGTGCTTTTTAGACCATTCTACTCCAAGAAGTTTATGCTTGTACGCTTGCTGTTGCCTCAAAACAATCTAAAATTGTTATTTCATAGCCTTCACCATTATATATGTGTGCTTTTTTTTTTGCTGGAGCTCATCTGATTATAGTTCCATGTCTAGTGATAGTTTCTTCTTTGTTTCTTGATTTTACAACTAATTATTTTACCCATCCTATGATACTTTTACATAACTCCGGGGCCAAACAGTTGCTTTTTGGCCCTAATTTGCATCCATGAATATGAAGTGCAAATAATGAGAAGAACAGAGCTGAGTTCCAACACGATCCCCGGGCAAGCACCCACATCTAGCTGGGGGTATCCTAGTTACATTCACACCTTGGATCAGCACTACCATTTTATATGGGAGCATCAGAAAAATTTAGGAACTTCTGGAAACATCACAATGTAGTACCATTTTCGCACCAAGAAAGTTGAAAAAAATGAGGCATCATATATGAGGAAACAACACTATCAAACCTCTGAGAATGGCTACCAAGCTTGTGATATCTCTATTGTATAGCAGCAAATCAATTCATTTGCTACTCCGTACATCATACATCAACACTCTTATAAAATTTGGTATACGTGGAAGAGGTAGGTAAATAAAGTGAATTGAATACTGATTGCAAGCATCATGGAGACATTTTTCAGAATGTTGTTGGCATGGCATTTAACAAGTTTCAGTAGGTGGGATTACACAAAATTTATGATCTCATCAAGCATAAATGCAGTCAGCCATCTACAAAGAAAACATTTAGTCCATCAAATAAGCTAACCCTGTGGTCAAACACAACTATAACTACCATCCCCAATTTTTCCATTCAAATTTTATCAACTGATTGCTGCATCCTGGTACCATTGGTACAATTTCCTGTTTTTTAAAATCTAATGTACCAAAGGATAATGTGGAAATCTTATGCAATGCTCGTCATTTCCCTAGAGAAAAAGAACAGTAGAAAAAGGTTGCTAGCCAAAATTGAGATGATCTAATGCTCATCGTAGATGACCATCGGAAATAAGATTACACAAATGAAAATAAACTTTACTAGCACTTCATATAAAGAAGAAAGAATTGAACTGAGCATGTACACAAACATGGAACTGTTACTTATTTTTGAAATGAGGCAAAAGATTTGCTATTTTTATTGATTAAGAAGAAGAGAGTTGCCCGATTAATTAGAGGAAAACCAAGCGAAAACCTAGATTACAAACTTCACATGGGGCACTGTAGGATCGAAAGTATGTCTAGAGGGGGCGTGATTAGACTACTTGGCCAAATAAAAACCTTGCCTTTTCTCAATTTTAATTCTTGGCAGATTTTAGCAACTTAGCACAAGTCAAGCAATGAACCTGCACATGCAATTCTAGAGCATAGCAGCGGAATGTAAGACAATTGCATATGAAGGTAAAGGGGAGGAGTTTGAGGAGGCAAACGCAATTGGAGACACGGAGATTTTTAAGTGGTTGTTCTGATACGTGGTGCTGTCGTACATCCACGTTGATGGAGACTTCAACCCACGAAGGGTAACATCGGCGTGAGTCCACGGAGGGCTCCACCCACGAAGGGTTCATGAAGAAGCAACCTTCTATATCCCACCATGGCCGTCGCCCACGAAGGACTAGCTTCACTAGGGGTAGATCTTCACGAAGTAGGTGATCTCCTTGCCCATACAAACTCCTTGGTTCAACTCGACAATCTTGTCGGAGGCTCCCAAGTGACACCTAGTCAATCTAGGAGACACCACTCTCCAAGAAGTAACAAATGGTGTGTTGATGATGAACTCCTTGCTCTTGTGCTTCAAATGATAGTCTCCCCAACACTCAACTCTCTCTCACTGGATTTGGATTTGGTGGAAAGAAGATTTTAGTGGAAAGCAACTTGGGGAAGGCTAGAGATCAAGATTCATATGGTTGGAATGGAATATCTTGACCTCAACACAAGTGTAGGTGCTTCTCTCTCAGAAAATGTAAGTTGGAAGTGTAGGCATGTTCTGATGGCTCTCTCCATGAATGAAGAGGGGGTGGAGGGGTATATATAGCCTCCACACAAAATCTAACCGTTACACACAATTTACCAATCTCGGTGGGACCGAATTGTGAAACTCAGTCGGGCCGATATAGCAAATAATGTGACCGTTAGGATTTTCGGTGGGACCGACATGTCAACTCGGTGGGACCGATATCATTAGGGTTAGGGAATAACATAATCTCGGTGCGACCGATTACACAAACTCGGTGAGACCGATTTTGGTAATAAGCTAACCAGAGAGTATGTCAGGCAAACTCGGTGGGACCGATTCGCTCATCTCGGTTGGACCGAAACGTTACGAAAGGGAAACAGGGAGTTTGCATTGCAGTCTCGGTGGGACCGATCGCTCATCTCGTCTGGACCAAAACGTTATGAAGGGAAACAAAGATATTACAATCCCATCTCGGTGAGACTAAGATCCCTATCGGTGAAACCGATTTGACTAGGGTTTGTGGCAGTGGCTATGTCATCTGAACTTGGTGGCGCAGGATAGAAATAATCGGTGGGGTCGAGTTTGACTTTTGGTTTGGGTCATATGTGGATATGAGAATGTAGTTGAGGGCTTTGGAGCATATCACTAAGTATTTTGAGCAAGAACCTCATTAAGCAACACCTCATCCCTCCTTGATAGTATTGGCTTTTCCTATAGACTCAATGTGATCTTGGATCACTAAAATAGAAAATGTAGAGTCTTGTGCTTTGAGCTTGAGCCAATCGTTTTGTCCTTAGTATTTTGAGGTGTCCACTTTTCTCATCCATGCCATGCCAATCATTGAGCTTTCCTAAAATATTTATCTTGAAATAGCATTAGCTCAATGAGCTATGTGTTGTTAGGAATTACCAAAACCACCCAGGATTAGTTGCATTTTCAATCCCCCCCTTTTTGGTAATTGATGACAACATATAGATCAAAAGCTTCGACAAATGATAATAAGATTGAAAAACATTGTCTCTTTGAGAAGTATGTGAAAAACAAGAGCTCCCCCTAAATTTGTGCATTATTTAAGATTTGCTTTGGACTGCAAATGCACAATGAGTTAGGATCATGGGTTACTCTTCCATGTCACATACATCTTGGTGGAGCGCTCAAAATGATAATAATTGAACACATGCACTCATCACCAAGCAAAGTGAATGATCATATGAGAATATGAGAGATAATATCATCCAACAAGCATTAAAGTAGCATAGCATATGATCAAACACATGATCATCCAAGTATCTCACAAATGACATAATGTATCAAGCAAACAAGCAAACAGAGTCCAACCAAAAACAAGAGAGAACAAAAGCAACACTCTCTCTCGAAGCCTATGATCTATACATTTTTCTCCCATTTGGCAACAAGTTACCAAAAAGTTCATAGAAAATGCATAGTGCTAAACGACTCTCAGGCTTGGTCTTCTGGTGGTGGTGTAGAGATGACTCCAAGGACGAAAGCATCAGTCGATGTAGATGGAGCTGGTGGAGTGGCTGCTGGAGGTGGTGGCACTGAAGCTATTGCTGGTGCAGATAATGTAGCTCTGGTGTCTGGGATAGGCACTGCAGCAGATCTCTGTCCTCTGGGCACTCTAGCAAATGCATCTGTGGTAGACTTGCCCTTCTTCTCATCCACTTCCTCCTGAAGTTGCTCAACAACTGATTGGATCTCAGTGACCTTCGTATCAAGATCATAGAATTTCTACTCTATGATTCTCTCCAAGATCTCCTGGTTTTGAGTCAGTGTGGCCAACCCCTTCTCAATCCTCAAGGTGGAGGCAATCAAGTAGCCGAGCTGATCTTGCTTGCTCTTCAGGAAATAGTGAGATGTCTCTTCAGCAGTTGGCATCTTAGCTGCTTTCTCAGCCCTTGCTTTCTCTTTCTTCTCTTGTGCTTGCACATATGATGGTTCATTCTCATCCATCACAATGGTGTTGTCCTCAAAATCAGGGTAGATGGGCAAGTGCTCTTTGTCCAAAAGATATGTGCCAGTGCCCATCTTGGAGTTTATGAGCTCCTGAATTTGTGGGGCATATCCACATGATCTCTTCTGATCAGCAGCAGTCCTTTTGATTGTTTCCACAATCAGACTCATGACTTTGAATTTCTGAGGCACATGAAATATATGTAGCAAGTTGATTGCATGGCCTCTGATCATCTTGTGATCTCCTGGCTTGGGCAACAAAGTATGTCCTAGGATCCAGTTGATAGTAGGCAATCCTGATAGCAGGTAATGTATTGATCCAAACTTGTGTGTCTCTAGTGTAGCATCTTGGATCTCTCTGCACATTTTAGCCATAGAGTTGTGGTCTTTCTTCTTGGTGGCATAGACATCCAAGTCATCCTCATTATCTTTTGGATCATTTATCAACTTGGACCATTCCTCAACAGTGGATTGGTACCTAGTACCCTCAGACATCTAGACAATTCTCCCATCTGGGTAGAAATGAGTTGTGGAGTAAAACTGCATGATGAGCTCATCATTCCACTTGGTGAGCTTCTGGCCAACAAAGTCATCTACTCCACAAGCATTGAAACTGGCATACACTCCTGGATAGTGCTCTTCATTTTTCCTGATGTATTTCCAGTCTACCCATCTCATGTCACAAACTATGGGCTTCTTGTCAAGCAAAACTGTCTCATAGAAATCCTGTTGTTCCTTAGTGTGAAACCTGTAGTCCACAGCAGTTCTTATTCTGACAGCATAGGGATCTGTCTGTCTCCACAGTCTCAGACCTGCATCCTTTCTGAGCTTCATATCCTCTGCTGCTGGATGAGCATCATTATGATCAGGTATCTTGGGCTTCAACTTTCTCAGGACAAGTGAATCATCACCTTCTTCTTCATTAATAGCCTCAGGCACTGGGGCCTTGTTCTTTTCTTCAGATGGAATGCTCCTAGTGTTCCTCTTAGGTGCAGCCTTTGGCTTAGGAGCAGCAGCTTTGGGAGCATCTTTGGGCTTAGATGGAGCAGCCCCAGATCTGATTGCATCTCCCATCAGCTTCTGAGCTTTAGGTGCTGGTGCAGCAACCTGTTCCTCTTCTTCCATCATTGAGGGCATTCCAACAACTCTGGAAATGGTCTTCCTGACCCTTTCTTTCCTTTTCTTTCCATCTCCAGTTTCCTTTGGCTCAAGAGTGAGCTCTATTATTGACTTAGCAGCATCTGTAGTTGAGGCTCTAGCTTTAGACATGGGAATCCTTCTTGTAGGTGCTTTGGTCTTCATACCAGGCTTAATGGCAGCAGCTGTACCAAATTCCTTCTTCAGCACCTTCTTCTTAGATGTGGCCTCATCATCAACAGCCACATAGTCCTCATCTTCAGATTCTGAGGTTCTCTTCTTCCTTGTCCTAGTAGCTACATTGGGCAAGTTACTAGGTGTGCTCCTGCTACCCTCATCATAGCTGCTTGAGGGACTAGTGCCCTCACTCATCTGAGCTTGCTCCTCAGAATTGTTCTGACTATCACTCTGATCTGACATGTTGCAAACTCTGACAGCTGACCCTGTGAATAGATGTAGACGAGGTAGAGTAGATGAGCATCACAAAGCACAGAGGTTTTTGCAAAACATTGAGTCAAAAACTTACTTTTAGTTTTCCACAGAAAGCATTTCGGATCTACCGATTTGTAAACTCGGTGATACCGAAACAGCTTTTGGAACCTAAACTAGTGAACTCGGTTGTACCGAGTCATAGTTCGGTGGTACCGAGACTGCTAGGGTTTCACAGAGAATCGATCTCAGTCACACCGATTTGCAATTCTCTGTTGGACCGAGAATCACATGTGCAATGGCCTCAGCCAAATTGGTGAGACCGATTTCTACAACTCGGTCGGTCCGAGATGAATTCGGCAGAAACCTAACCCTAAATTTTCAATCCAAGTCTAAACTACGGAGTATTTTTACTGGATAAGAAGATTTCACTCGTGGCAAGATTCATGGCAATGCAATGTGCTAGGAATCAGAGTATAGAATAGCACAAAGATAAAGTCCATACCCTAATGCGGCGGTGGACTTGCTACAGCGGCAACGGCGGAGATGAATCCCGTCGACGACGGCGAAGACCAGCGGCGGGAGGGCGCTGGCGACGAGGAGGATGATCCGAGACCCGATGAGGCAGAGATGGCTCTGCGCGGGCGAAGAGTTTCGGAAGAATTTCCAAAATTTTGACCCATGAGTATATATATCCAGGCCCTGTCGGGGTGACCGAGTGGAACAACTCGGTGGCACTGAGATGCAAAACTACAAGCAATTGCTGCAACTAGGTTCTACCGAAAAGTTCAAATCGGTTCCACCGAGATTGAAAACCTAGATCAACTTAGTGATCTCGGTATGACCGAAATGGATGAATCGGTCAGACCGAAATGGACATAGAGGTTTTGGAAGTTTAAGTCTATGACGAACCGGGGACTCCGAGTGGTCCTCACATAGAGTGGTTCGAATCTGACTTGATCAAACTTTGTGATGTAGCATGAATAGAGTTTGAGGCAAGAATAGCATAGATAGCTAGAGAAGGTTCTTAGGAATTCTTGTCCATCCACTTGGCAAAAGAAAAGAAACCAAACAAGCAAAACTACAAGTGGATGTCCTCGAATGAGTAAAATATGCAAACGACATGCTCACACAATAAAATGGCAAATGAAATCTATCAAGCAATTGGCGATGACTAGGTCATCTATATATGAGTATATTGACTTAGGAGTCAAATGAGAACATTGGATCATAGGTCACAAGTGGGGTTACTACTTTTACATAAAGCATTATTATGTTCACATCATTAGAGTTGATTTAGCTCAATCCTTAGAGTAAAGCTCCCCCTAGATGTGAGATCCCCCCTAAGAGGGATGAACTAACCTTGGGTTTTGTCGATGATGATTTCATGTAGGTGTTGAAGATGTGGATGCTCTATGTTGATGTAGATCATTTGGAGCAATCCTTTGGACTGAGTTGCACTTTCTATACCTACACGGGTTAGTCCCACAAGGAAGAAACAAGGATATCCATAGACATAGAGTGATGCACACACAAGATGATGTCCATGATAGCATTAGGTTACCTTGTCCCTTGTCTTACCAGCAAGAGGGTTTGTGACTCCATGAACTAGTGCAAAATGTGGAAGTTGGTTGCACTTGTCCTCGCCAAAATGATAAGAGTAAAGTATGTTGGCGGAGTCACCCTCAAGAACTCTCAAGTTCTTGTTCTTAGGGATCCAAGCCATCTTTATGGGAATCCTTGGGGTTGTAGTCATACTTGATGAAGTAGAACTTGATGTAGTCTTGGGAACCCACTTGACCAAGGCCTTAGGAGCTTCTTCAAATGCATCAATCTCCTCTTGAAGCTTGTCCTTGCCTTTCTTCTTGTGGTCTTGTGGTGGAAGATCATCTTGAGATTGTGTCCCTTTGAAAGAAGTAGGATCATACTTCTTTTGTTGAGGAACAAACTTCGTCTTGGGGTATTGATCTTCTTGCCACTCAACTCCATTGGCATTGAACTTTCGTTCAAAACCAACACCTTGGTTCTTCCGGTGCCTTCCTTTCTTGCGTACAATTTCCTTGAATTGCTTACTCCTGGCAAGGCTCTTGTAAACACCTTTCTGTACAATTCCCTTCAATAAGCTATTTTCTTGCTCAAGTGTAACTTGGCAAAGAGAATCATTAGTGGAATCAAGAGAACTACTAGAAGCAACAACATTATATTTAGCATGATGATTGTTGTTACTGCTAGAGGAAGAATCTTTCTTGTTCTTGTTACTAGACTTGACTTGAGGCATGTAAGTAGATAAGAGTAAATTCTTGGAAATGTAAGAAGAACTTTTGTTGTGAAGATCATCATTGATAGCCTTTAAAAACTCATGTTCTTGCTCAAGGTTGAGCTTTTCAAATCGTAACTTCTCATGAGTCCTTAAAAGTTCTCGATGATCTCCTAAGATAGTTTCATGAGCTAACTTAAGAGTGTTTAGTTCTTTAGTTAGAAGCTCAATCTTCTTCTTATCATTGTCATTTGTTTTATCTTGATTAGCATGATTATTTGACGTTTCATCATAGTATTCATCACTAGAGTTGTCAACAAGTAAATCATCATCACCTAGCAAGTCATCTTCATCACTATTTAAATCAACATACTCGGGGTGTAATACCTTTGGGCCTTTAGCCATGAAGCATCTTCCAAGTCCTTCATTTGGTGAGTCAAATATGTCGTAGGAGTTGGTTGACACAAGTGCTAGACTGACAACACCTTCATCTTGAGTATGTTCTGAGTCGGAGTGATAGCTTCTCTCGAAGTGATGGTCGAAGTCGGAGCCGGATACCCATTCACCAACATGAGCTTGATGTCTTTGTTTTGTGTAGCTATTTGATGATTTGTCCTTCCTTTCCGAATCCTTTCTTCTCCGGGATGTTCTTCGTTCATAACGATCATCTCTACTCCTTCTCTCTCTTCTACTTCTTATCTTTGGAGATTCTTCTCTTCTTTTGTAGGGAGCCGTACACTCATTGGAATAGTGTCCGGGTCTTCCACAATTATAGCAATTACGCTCTTGACTTGAAGATCTTTTGTCATTGTAGGACCTTGACTTGGAACTTCTTTCCTTGCTCCTACTCTTGTAGAACTTGTTGAAGTTCTTCACCATTAGGCTCAATTCTTCATTGAAGGTTTGTTTCTCACTTGATGATGTGGGAGCTTCACATGAGGCTTTGTAAGCACCACTTGACTTGTTATGGAGATCTTCCTTATCCTTGAGAGACATCTCATGAGAAACAATTCTTCCAATGACCTCCGTTGGCTTGATATTCTTCTAATTGGGCATCATTTGGATCAATGTGCACACAGTATCATATTTTCCATCCAAGGCTCTTAGGATCTTCTTGATGATGAATTTGTCGGTCATCTCTTCACTTCCTAAGCTGGCAATCTCGTTTGTGATGAGAGCAAGCCTAGAGTACATTTCAGCGACACCTTCACCATCCTTTTTGAACTTGTCAAGTTGACTTTGAAGCACATCCAATTTGGATTCCTTGACGGAGTCGGTACCTTCGTGCATGTCAATCAAAGTGTCCCAAATTTCCTTTGCATTCTCAAGACGGCTGATTTTGTTGAATTCTTTGGGGCACAATCCGTTGAAGAGGATATCGCAAGCTTGAGCATTGTATTGCAGCGTCTTAAACTCTTCTGCGGTAGCTTCACGGTTTGGTTCTCTCCCATCAAAGAATTCACCTTGCAAGCCAATACACACAATAGTCCAAACGGCGGGGTTATGTCCAAGAATATGCTTTTCATCCTATGCTTCCAACTAGAAAAATTAGTACCATCAAAGTAAGGACCTCTACGGTGATAATTTCCCTTGCTAGACGCCATACTCTCCTAGGTTGTGACACCAAGGCTATGACTACCAAAAGCTACGGAAATCAAAGCAAATGGAAACCAAAGCTCTGATACCACTTGTAGGATCGAAAGTTTGTCTAGAGGGGGGGGGGGGTGATTAGACTACCTGACCAAATAAAAACCTTGCCTTTTCCCAATTTTAATTCTTGGTAGATTTTAGCAACTTAGCACAAGTCAAGCAATCAACCTACACATGCAATTCTAGAGTATAGTAGTGGAATGTAAGACAATTACATATGAAGGTAAAGGGGAGGAGTTTGAGGAGGCAAATGCAATTGGAGACACGGAGATTTTTGAGCCGTGGTTCCGATAGGTGGTGCTATCGTACATCCACATTGATGGAGACTTCAACCCATGAAGGATAACGGCTGCGCGAGTCCATGGAGGGCTCCACCCACGAAGGGTCCACGAAGAAGCAACCTTGTCTATCCCACCATGGCCGTCGCCCACGAAGGACTTGCCTCACTAGGGGTAGATCTTCATGAATTAGGCGATCTCCTTGCCCGTACAAACTCCTTGGTTCAACTCCACAATCTTGTCGGAGGCTCCCAAGTGACACCTAGCCAATCTAGGAGACACCACTCTCCAAGAAGTAACAGATGGTGTGTTGATGATGAACTCCTTGCTCTTGTGCTTCAAATGATAGTCTCCCCAACACTCAACTCTCTCTCACTGGATTTGGAATTGGTGGAAAGAAGATTTGAGTGGAAAGCAACTTGGGGAAGGCGAGAGATCAAGATTCATATGGTAGGAATGGAATATCTTGACCTCAACACAAGTGTAGGTGGTTCTCTCTCAGAAAATGTAAGTTCGAAGTGTAGGCATGTTTTGATGGCTCTCTCCATGAATGAAGGGGGGGTGGAGGGGTATAGCCTCCACACAAAATCTAACTGTTACACACAATTTACCAATCTCGGTGGGACCGAATTGTGAAACTTGGTCAGACCAATATAGCAAATAATGTGACCGTTAGGATTTTCGATGGGACCGACATGTCAACTCGGTGGGACCGATATAATTAGGGTTATGGCATAACATAATCTCAGTGAGACCGATTACACAAACTTGGCGAGACCGATTTTGGTAATAAGCTAACCAGAGAGTTAGTCCGGCAAACTCGGTGGGACCGACTCGCTCATCTCGGTTGGACCGAAACGTTATGAAAGGGAAACAAGGAGTTTGCATTGCAGTCTCGGTGGGACCGATCGCTCATCTCGGCTGGACCAAAATGTTACGAAGGGAAACAGAGAGATTACAATCCCATCTCAGTGTGACCGAGATCCCTATCGGTGAAACCGATTTGACTAGGGTTTGTGGCAGTGGCTATGTCATCGAAACTCGGTGGTGCCGGATAGAAAGAATCGGTGGGGCCGAGTTTGACTTTCGGTTTGGGTCATATGTGGATATGAGAAATTAGTTGAGGGCTTTGGAGCATATCACTAAGCATTTTGAGCAAGAACCTCATTAAGCAACACCTCATCCCTCCTTGATAGTATTGGCTTTTCCTATAGACTCAATGTGATCTTGGATCACTAAAATAGAAAATGTAGAGTCTTGTGCTTTGAGCTTGAGCCAATCCTTTTGTCCTTAATATTTTGAGGGGTCCACTTTTCTCATCCATGCCATGCCGATCATTGAGCTTTCCTGAAATATTTATCTTGAAATAGCATTACCTCAATGAGCTATATGTTGTTAGGAATTACCTAAACCACCCAACGATAGTTGCACTTTTAGGCACTCGCGGACTACCTGGTCACAAACGCCAAACAATAGACCGAAGCATCGAGCTGAAGTGAGCTTGTATCATAATCTTGTTGCACCAACGATCGAGTAGACAATAGTTGCATGTAATCTTAATTATCAAGTAAACACGAGTCAGATGGAAATACATGAAAAAATTCTTATCATGCCATGATTGTTTGGATCGCCTCACTAAGGGTAAACGGATTATGCAACTAGCTTTGAGTTGTTGTGTCTTCAACCCTATGTCATTCATGCTATATATGCAATGGTCTATTCCATTACTTAATACCTAGGTGTATATGAGAGTTTCGATAACTTTGAGTGGAGTGTTAGCCACTTTGGCATGTGTTGACCTAGTGAATTGATGGAAGCACCGTTATATAAAATTATCACCACCTATCCTTATCATGCCAGATTGTTTGGATTACACAAGTCTCAAACATATGCTTATTATTATGTGCCATTGTGACTACAAGAGATGCTACCAGTGAACATATGAACCCTGGTCCAATTTTGTCTTTACAAAAATCTCTAAAATCTCGTTTAGTTGCACTTTTATTTAATGTTAGTATTTATTCCAAAAAGACAAGAATTCCAGGTTGGCCAAAATGTACTATTGGTTCAGAATCGTTTAGGAGAGTGGAGGGATGCATTGGAGAAGGGTAATGAAGTGCGAGGCAATTTACCAAAATTACGTTGCTTTGGCAGGACACTAGCAAGGTAGATGCTTAAAGGTAGAAGATCTCATCCCACATGTCGTCGCGAGGAACAAACTATGAATACGACCGAGCCATGAGCTTGTGAGTGATGTAGGGAAAATGAAAAGACAAACAACCGCATCATGAATATGAGAGCACGGGAAAGATTGTAGAATGTTATAAAATAAATATATAAGATTTGTCCAATCAACCGAACAATGCTTTAAATAAAGCGACATGAACTTTGAAATTGATGCACATAAATGGCCCAACAACCATAATATGTTTGTAATAATGCCTTCTCATCCCCTCGAGCTATATATACCAGTACTACTCATCCTCCCCAAGCACTCACTACTAGGGAAAACCTTATACACAGAATCTTAGCAGGAGCGCGCTTCAGGGTTAGGTGCTACTGCTAATTAGCAGCAGCGAGGGTAAACAACAGGCGCTACTGCTATTTTTTTAGTAGTAGCGCGATTTGTCGGAACCACGCTGCTACCGAAGTTGACTGATAGTTCCCGCCAACCTAGATTTAGCAGTAGTGCGGTCTATATAAGCGCGCTGTTGATAAATTAATAGCAATAGCACGCTTTTTCCTGTACGCGCTACTACTAATTGTCACTTTTTTTTAAACTGGACACATGGCGGGACCCACTTAGCAGTAGCGCGTGTGTCATAAGCGCCCTGTTGCTACTCTTATAGCAGTAGCGCGTTTTATGACCAGCACTACTGCTAAGCTGCAACACATGCCACCTTTTTCCCTCCCCCCTTCCCCATCCTCTCTTCCTCACTTTCCCCTACCTCCCACCTCCTCTCTCCCTCACTTTGCTTCTTCCTCACTACTCCCCCATTACTCTCCTTCTTCTACCTACCTTTCTCTCTCTTTATTGCTCCTAGCTAACTTACATCACCTCCATTAATGCATCTCCTTTCTCTTTTTCCTCTCCCTCCACTCTCCTTCCCCAACTAGCTTGCTAGATCTACCCATTTAATGAAGTGAGCTATGTACCTCCCTAACTAGATCTATCCATCTCAAGAAGTAAGCTTTGTCCACTTTTGGTCACTTTCGATCGACATGATCATCACCATGCTCGATCTCGAGATAGGTGATTAAAAATTTGTTCTTTTGCAAGAATGGAAATATGTGTATGTGTGCGATATGACATAATCGCGTGTTATGATGGAAATTGTGTGTGTGGCTTGAGTTGCCGCTGAATTGTGATTTAGTTGCCTATGTTTTGCCGAAATGTCGATTTATTTCCGTTTCGGCAAATTTTGGGCAAACTCTATATGTCCTATTTTTAGGGAAAGTCATGCCAAATTTTTGTATGACTTTGATGCATGCACGTATTTTGATAATCAAATTGTTTATTATTACTGTGCAAGCGTTCATGATGGTCAGTGGAACGATGGTGGACAGGTGGTTGCGGTCGGCGGTGCAGGACATGAAAGAAAATAACCTGACAGAGGTTTTATGTTCGTGTCGAAGATGCAAAGGAAAAGTTTGTCTTGACCCCTATGACGATGGCCGTGTCGAAGCGCACCTGCTCATGACTGGTTTCATGGATGGCTACACTCGGTGGATAATTGAAGATGAGGATGATGATGCTGAGGACGCCCACGGGGCAGGCAATGACGACATGGGGCAAGATACAGAGATGATCGACAATGACAGCGGGGAAGAGGCCGGACATGGCGACGGAGAAGGGGTCGGACATGGCGGCGGAGAGAACGTGGACTCCATGGTGCAGAGTTCGTCGGTACTAAGTTCAATCATGTGGGACCCTCATGTTAAAGCACTGCTTCGTAGGGAGACGAGTACTAAGAGAGATGCTTCTAGATAGGACGTTAACTTGCAGCAACTGGTGGTAGCCACGAACACTCCATTGTATGATGGTTGCAATCCTGAGGTGACCCACTTGAGTTTCACGCTCCAACTCCTGAAGATGAAGGCTAAAAACAAATGGACCGATACTAGCCTCGATGAGCATCTCAAGTACCTAAAGGATGTTCTTCCCGCCGGGAATCTTTGTCCTACTAGTCTGGATGAGGTCAAGAAGATCATGTGCCCTCTTGATCTGCCGCACGTTAGATACCATGCATGCATCAACGGTTGCATAGTTTATCTGAAGGAGCACATGGAAAAAACAAGCTGTTCCGTGTGCAATGCTTCTCGATACAAGAAGGCCGGGAAGAAACCTCCCTAGAAAGTTGTATGGTACTTACCGATCACTCCCCGTCTCCAGCGGGTATTTCATAGATCCCAAGGAAGCAAAGCTCATGCGCTGGAACATAGAGAGGAAGAAGCCCGACGATGGAGATGATCCGAAGCTGGGACACGTCGATCATGGAAGCTAGTGGAGAGCGTTGAACGGCTTCTATTAGTATTTTGAATCTAATGCAAGGAAAATCATGCTCGGCGCGTGTACCGATGGCAGGAATCCATTTGGCAACCAGAACACCAATCATAGCACATGGCCCGTCTTTGTATGGATGTACAAACTCCCCCCTAGTTGTGCATGAAGTCAAAGTACATTCACATGAGCATGCTGATTTAAGGGCCGAAACAACCGGGAAATAATATTAATCTGTAATTGGGGCTACTTCAAAAAGAGTTAGACACGTTATGGAAAACACCGGTCAAGACATGGGACGCTAGCAAAGGCGAGTATTTCTACATGAGAGCCACGCTGATCACGACGGTGCACGACTATCTCGGTTATGGATATGTCGCAGGACAGGTGTGCCATGGATATTGTGGATGCAGGCGGTGCGTGGATGATATGACGTCTCAGCAGCTAATGTCAAGGAAAGAGGGCAGGTCTGGGAAAATGGTGTACATGGGGCATCAAAGATGGCTCGAGAAGGACGACCCATGGAGAAACCGTGGAGATCTATTCAATGGCCACACTGAGCATCGAGGATCACCATGTAAGCGGAGCAGCGCCCAAATCGATGAGTTGTTGAAAAACTGGGAACAGTTCCCCGCGCCGGGAAAGATGATGAAAAAGGCTCCGGAGCCGCTGTTGAAGGTATGAAAGACGAGGTCTGTGTTCTGGGACTTGGAGTACTGGCACAAACTCGACACACCTAATTGCCTTGATCAAATGCATATCTGTAAGAATGTCCTTGAGAGCTTGCTCGAGACGCAGTTGAACATGCCAGATAAGACCAAGGATAGGCCGAAGGCAAGAAAAGACTTGCAAGATTTGGAAATCAAGGAAGATCTGCACATGCCACCCCGTAAAAAGTCAGACGAGACAGAGACGGAGATAGAGGCGCGTGAGAAGAAGGTCAAAAAAGTAAAGGAAGAGGATTATTGCCCCCATTCTTGCTTCACCTTAAGTCAGGTTGAGATCGATCAATTCTTTAAGTGCCTTACCGGAGTCAAAGCTAGTTCCGGTTACTGTGGCAAGATAAGCAGATATCTAGAAACGAACAAGAAGAGGTTCAGCGGGATGAAGTCCCATGACTGTTGTGTGATGATGATGCAAATACTACCTGTTGCCCTTAGAGGCATAATGGACAAGCATGTCCGTGACATGCCTATTGGTCTCTGCAAGTTTTTCGACATCATCTCTAGAAAGTCAATCAGTGTGAAGCAGTTCAGAAGGCTACAGGAAGAGATGTTGTGATACTGAATGAGCTTGAGATGTACTCCACGCCCGCATTCTTTGACGTCATGGTGCATCTGTGTGTCCATATTGTGGACGACATAATAGACCTGGGGCCGTCATTCCTGCACAACATGATGTCATTTGAGAGGATGAATGGGATCATGAAAGGATTCATTCATAACATGTCCCGTCTGGATGGAAGCATCGTCCAGGGCTATCTAACACAAGAGTGCATCTCTTTCTGCGAGAATTTTCTATATGGCGCAGACCAGCCACCTGGTGTTGCTGTTGGTTTGCCCGTTAACAAGCATGATGGGAGGCTCGAAGGAGAAGGTCACTCCAATGGTCGTAGGGAACTGCACGTGGCATACTCAGATCGACGCAACAACTTTGAAAGATCAAACTTGGTAGTGCTACAACACGTAGATGAGGTAGATCCTTTCGTGGCACTGCACAAAGAAATTATCGCAAAGAAGTATCATGACTGGGGGTATGCAGGACGGACGCCGAAGTTACTAGAGAGCACAACTCCACTTTCTTGCATTGGTTCAAAGAGCATATTATTTCTAATCCCCTGGAAGAGGGCTCTAAGGACGGATTGCTCATAGACGCCTTAGCACATGGCCCCTCGCCCAACCTCATCACCTATCAGGCATACGATATCAACGGATACACGTTCTACACGAAGGCCAAAGATATGGACAGTGATGATAAGAAATCAGGGGTGACAATGGAGTGCATGACCAACAGCGACAATGGCACAACTGAGAGGTTTTACGGAAGGGTCGAGGAGATCTGGAAGCTTGATTACTTTGGACTGCACAACGCGACGATGTTCTGTGTCAGATGGGCTAAGAATGTCGAAAGAGAAAACCGGTTTTTCACTACCATGACTATACCCGACGCCAAGAGCACTACCGTGAACGCTATCACAAAAAACAAGCCGTGGGTACATGCTAAGCATGTGACACAATGCTTCTTCATAACCGACCCGTTCAATCCCAGCCATGTTGTCGTGAGGAGAAACAAAAGGAACATCATTGGAATGGATGGAGTCACCAATGAGGAAGACTATGATCAGTACGACAACCCACTGTGGGAAGATGACGATGACGATGAAGTATATGTCAAAAGAAGAATAAATACTACCTTACCTAAGAAAGATCATACTCCATGGAAAAGGAAAAGTCACAATGAAGGGCTCAATTATTCTTCAATGAACAAGAACGGAAAGAAGCTCACTCAAAAACTAAAATGTCAACGCTGAGGAACCGTACGTTATCGGTCAAATGATGTAATATATGTTCCCATTTTGTGTACACACTTGGCCATTATGCATTGGTCAAATGATGTAATATATATGTTCCCATTTTGTATACATACTTAACCGTCAAATGATGCAATATATATCGCCTTAGTTATATACATTGTAACACCTTCTCTTCGTTCACTGCTGTAGAAAAAAGGAAAAGAAAATAAAAGAAAAGGGAGATAAAATAAAATAAAAGAAAAGAAAAGAAAATAGAAGGAACAAACAGGAAGACTGGTACAGGTAATAGCAGTAGCGCTTTCCACAGGAAAACACTATCGCTATCTGTAATAGCAGTAGCGCTTTCTAAAGTAAACGATATAGCTATCTAAAATAGCAGTAGCGCGTTCTTCGTAAAAGCGCTATAGCTAACTTAGCTATGGTGCGTTTGCCGGAACGCGCTACTGCTATCTCGACATAACCCCCAAAAGCCTCACTCCCTCTGCTTCTTCCGCCTCTCTTCCCCCAAATCCCCCTCTCTCTCCCCCCGTGTCGTCGCTGCCGGAGCCCTCGACCCCGGCGCTCGCCCCCAACCCCGGTGCTCGCCCCCGTCCCCGTACTCGCCCCGACCGCGCGCTCGCCCCC
>NC_041391.1:138013645-138107525 GCF_002162155.2 Triticum dicoccoides
CCCCGACCCCATCTCTCTCTGCCCTCTATAAGCCCTCTCCCCTCCCCTCTTCTCTGCTATTTAGTGCTAATTAGTATGAAATAGTATGAACCCTAGGCTATTTTTAATGTAACAACAAACAAAATTGATTATATAGGTTTCTTGCATTTTTTAGTTAAAGCAATTGTTGTTATTTATATTTTATAGTGCTAGTTAGTTAATTAGAATTAATATGAAACCTAGGACATATTAGTTAAAACAATTGTTGCTATTTAAGTATTTTAGTTAAAGCAATTGTTGCTATTTAAAAAAACAGAATTTGAAGTGGACAGGTTAGTTCTATATTTTAAAAAACATGACTTCTCGCATTTATATTTTTCTTCAAGTTCTATATTTGTCTTCCTTTTATATGCGAATTTGAAGTGGACATGCGATATGTGGACATGTGATTTGGACAAGTCATATTTGGAATTTGGACATGTCATTTGGACATGTGATGTGCATGGAAAATGATCCGAGTGGTCTATGTTTCGCCGGAATGTTGATTCATTTCCATTCCGATGAATTTCAAGCGCTCAATATGTCCACTTTTTAGCAAAGGCCAAGCCGAAATTTTCCATGAATTTTGGCATGACTTGTGCTAGAAAGTAGGCATATCGAGTGCCGGGAGTTGCTGGAACGACATTCCGGCAAACATAGATCTTTTTTTATGTCACTTCTCATTTTTTTAATAGTTTTAGAATTAAACAAGGAGACTTAATCATAGGAAACATGTTGAACAACAAAGTAACCAGGCCTTCTGACCAAGATGCAGATGAGATGGATTATGAGGGTGAACAAGAGTACCTCGACTATTTGACTGCTAAGCAAAGTCAAGGTTTGCAGGTCGTCCTTGATGATGGTACCGACGCCGACATCGACACCGACGGTGCAGGTGCCGAGACCGGCGGGGAAGGTACCGGCGAGGAAGGTACCGGCGAGGAAGGTACCGGCGGGGAAGATATCGGCGCCGATACCGGAGAGAAGAAGCAGAAGAAGCACATGATATGAAAACCTAACAAACTCGGCATCGGATGACTAGTGATCACAAAGATGGCACCTGACAAGTTTGATCCATTAGAGCCGGAAGAACCCCGCAAGTGCTATGGGAACCAAGTAGAATGCATCCTACTGGGAATGCGCGAGCATACACGACGATGACTTAAGGAGTAAAGAGCATTTTAGGCAGTTGCTCCTGACGAAGTTGCACAAGAGATTCAAGTTCCCCGACTGGGATGATAGCATAGAGCATCCGTGGGATGATCCGAAGATGAAAAAGATTAAGAATCATGCCATGGGCATGTTCAATAATGATTTTGCCTCTTGGAAAGGGAGGGTGAAACGAGCTATTGAGGCTGAGGAACCCGTGTCCAAGATTCTGGAGGAAAATCCGACACTTACGGAAGTGGAGTTCGAAAAGTTCAAGGACACTTGCGCTACCGAGGTAGCCAAGGCTAAGGCTGCAAAATTCAAGAGCCTTCAGCAAAGGAACATGGGGAAGCATCGCCTCGGAAGCCGTGGCTACCTTGGCAAAAGGCCCATATGGGATAAGGAGGACGCAGAACATGAAGCCGCGGGTCTCCCAGACCCCTTCGCGAAGTTCACCAACCCCTTGGAGCATGACTTCATCAGGGCCCGCTACAAGTGGGACAAGAAAAAGAAGGGTTTTTACATGGACGAGATCACAAGGAGATTGATTAGATTATTGGTAATTATTCTTTTACCACCTTACATTTAGCTCCTGATCAAGTCGAGTAAATATTCATAAACAGTTCATGTTCCTTCTACAGGAGAAGCAACACCATCTTGAAGCCGGAAGCCCTACTTCGTCAATGAGGCCCAAGTGGGACACCCCTCTCAACCGGGCCTTTAACGAACTTAAGGGACTTCCTTTGGGCCAGCAGACGCAATATGGACGCGTGCACGGAGCCAGAGGCGGCGCCACGTGGAAGGTGTTTTACAAGAAGGGCCCGGAGGCCAAGAAGCAGAAAAAGAAGTTTAGTCAAGAGGACATCAACAAGAAGGTGAAGCTTGCAGTCGAGAAAAAAGCAGTTGAGGACGCGCAAAAAGCAGTCGAGGAGAAACATGATTAGCTAAAGCAGGCAATAGATGCAGTTGTAAATGCCTGCAGAGATGATTTCGTTACTAACTTGGTCCCGGCTATCATAAACTGGACGAAGGAAAAACCAGACAAGACGGTACATGATTTCCCCATGCCCAATTTCATCGGGAGCAACTCGGTGAACAACACCACTGCACCATCATCTGCTCACACAACCGGGCCTGCTATCACACCCGCACCCGCACTCATATCTGCTCATAGAAGCCCGTCCTCAGTGTTTGGCATGCTAGGCGGGCCTTCGTCTTTGGCTGAGCTTGACGCCTTCACGGTTATTACATGTTGCACCAACATATATATCTAGAATATTCCATTTTCATTTCCTTTCGGATGTTTTACGCCGTAGACATGTGTTTGCAGGTCGACGAAACCCCGTGCACCATACTCTACTTGACCAAAGGCCAAAAGGTGGACATGAGAAAGGGGGTGATAACGACCCCTTGCAACCCACGTTCCACAACCAGCCAATGCCCGCTGGGCACTTCAGGGTTAACTTGTCCAGTGTGAAATCGGGGCACGAGGATTTGCCTCCTCCAGTACAACATGGGGGAGAGGATGACGAGACCCCGCTGGGACTGGAAGCTGCAAGGGTTGGGTGCTGCTATGGCCAAAGAATCTTCTTCGTCTAGAGCCGGCTGAGAGCACACCAATAACTACACATCAACAAGCATGTATGGAGACCACCACCCTGCCTACGCAATTACGAGCTCCTGTAGTGCCGGGTGAGAGAGGCGGACGACGTGATGAAGGGGGTCCAATAGTGGCTGATGTAATTGGCCCGTAGAACAAAGAATGGATGATGAGATGGAGGAGACGGTGGACCCAATGGGTTTCCTCAATACAGGTTCTTATGAAGGTGACTTAGATATGATGATTTAGCCATATGACGAATCATGCTCTGAGCATGTTGATGAGGATATGGATGATTTGCTCGGGCAGGAACGTCCTAGCAGGGATTGCAAGAAGTCTCTCTTCATAAAATCCTCACAGGACACGCCTGAAGATGCCGCCTCAACACAAGCTCAACTAGCCAGGGGTCGTACAGGGCTTATCCCGACAACACTAGGGCAGGGGCTAAGGAAGGGTCTGGAAGGTGTGCCCAAGAAAAAGGAGAGGAAGAGATCAGGGAAGATAGGCTCTGCTGCCTGCAAACAATCCAGAGCACATAGCAGCCAGATGGTGGATTCTAAAGAGGTATCCGTCAAAGGTGCGGCCATGTTCCATGTCACGGGCGAGCCGATGCTACCTCCTAAACCGCTAGAGGAACTATTAGGGCATCTCTGGAGACTGCATGACCATGTGCTGTCAACTGAGAAAAGCCTACTAGCCTCGAAGGATCCAGGATATCCAACATACCCAGCTCGTGTGTCTGAGGGGAAGTGCTATGTTGACACACGACCCGCGGAGGTGTTCTTCCTGCGGTTTGACCATATCTTCGAGATGTTTCTGACAAGGCGGCTCGATTTTACAATCGTCCGCCTTTTTGCGCTACATATGAGCTCCGTCATGAAGAGAGAACAAGTCTCGCATATCTGTGTGGTGGATCCGTAATACATGCATGAGTCCTTCTTGAGTCTCGGCGACTCTGAGTGTGAAACTGCTAGGGAGTACCTCCAAAACTTCATGCTACAGAATAAGGACCAGGAAATTGTCCTCCTGCCTTATCATCCAAAGTAAGTCATATCCGGGCAACCCTTTCGTACATTTCAATCATTCCTTCTCGCTCATATGGAGAATAATTTGAGGTGTCTTTTTCCCCGCAGCAACGGGAGCGGTGTCCTTATCGTTCTTTACCCGCGAGTCTCCCATGCCGTGTATTTGGACCCTACCAGAAACTACGAGAAGGACTACACCCACATAATGAATATTCTATATGATGCTCTCCAAGGCTTCAGTATTACGGGTGGTCATGTGCAGACCAGGAAACAAAGGAATAAGAAGATGGGTTTTGCACATAAAACTAACTTCTGCTGCATCCAAGTCCCAAAACCAAGCAAGAAAGATGGATTCTACATCCTCCATCTCATGATTGAGTTCAGCACGGATCACCAAAAGCTTCGCATCACAAACAGAAATGATGATCATATCCACAAGTGGGTAGGATCTCATAGAGAAGCGGATTATAAACTTAGAGATGCCTTCTTTCGCATCCAAAGGGACATTGCGACGATCATCATGAAGGAAGTCATCGATGATAAGGGGATGTTCCACCATGACCCTATATCGCGAGCTGATGTCCGAACTCGCATAGGCGTGCAACGTCATGACCTCACGCCATTCAAGAAGCTAGGGTCCATTCTCGATGATATGGAAGTATGGAACTTCTAGTGATTTACGATGCCGATGATGATGATATGTGTCGGTTGAACTTGTATACTTTCTGTAGCAATGAAACTTTGTGATGTCCATGGTCCCTACCGAACTTGCGTAACACTACTTTGTTAGTTTGGGTATGATGACCTGTGTACCTCTAGTTAATTAGTTTGCGTACTGTATGGTGCATCCAGTTGCTAACCCTTTCTTTTTCGTGTTGCTCTAGTATATTTTGTTGCATATGATTGTATATTCTCTTGATGAAGATGCATCTCTAACAGGTACCTAGCTTCTTGATGGCGAGGTGGTAGTGCTATGTCGTGTACAAAGGGAAGGTTCCGGGGGTATAAAATGAGTGGCATGAGTGTCGGGCGCAAGTGAATGGGGTCTCAGGTGCCAGCCATAAAGGCTTCAAAAGCAGACAACAAGCAGAAGCTAGTTACTTGAGGTTCACGCTAGCGCGAGAGAGGACTCTTAACCGCCGCCTCATGTACTACATAGTTCCGCTCTCACTCATAGTGATAACTCTTCTCGCGTATATCATTGTTTAGATGGATGGCGATGTAGTTGCAAGTATTCGAGACTTGTATGGCTATTTTCAAAATGATGACGAGAGACCACTTCCTGTTGGATGATGATTATGACGATGACCACCTTGTATCGCTATGTATATGCTATGATTACATTTTTATATGTATGATATGCTAGAGATTATTGTATAAAGCCCAAAACAAAATTTAGCAGCACAAAATGTGGAGCGGAATTATTTTTTAAAAACTAATAACAGTAGCGCGGGGTATGGCATTAGCAGCAGCGATCTCTTAGCAGTAGCGCTCTTCTCATAAGGGCGCTACAGCTATTATCAGCAGCGCGTGTTTCGGACAAATGCTGCTGCTATCCATAGTTAGCAGTAGCGCTAGTCAGACCATGCTACTGATAAGCATTAGCCGTAGCATCGTATCAATAGCGCGGCTACCCACGCTACTGATAAGCATAAAACCCGCGCTACTGCTAGGCTTTTCCCAAGTAGTGACTTGTCGAGCTTCGTCATCTCATTTCATCAAAATCTCAAACTTCACATTGCAACTCCTTTTTACCATTTAGTACAATAAATACCTATATCACAAGCCACATGAACATACAAGAGAACAACCAAAAAATAAAAATGTTGTCGAGAAATCATAGGAACAAGAGGCATAGGGAAACAAACACATACATGATGCCCACCTTATTCATTCTTTGAGCTGCCCATGATCATGTGGTTCGGAACAACCCCTACTTTTTCTGTAGCTAAGACATGGTTTTCAAATGGCTACAAGCAGCTAGCAATACGCCTTGTGCAAATTCAGCAGCAGCCATATGCCTGGAACTAGCTAGGCTGAACCATCAAGACCTATCATCTCCATGCAACCATTTTTTTGTCTGGGTAGAGAATATATTGCTTATTGTCGTTGTCACCCACTCCAAATCTTATGTTTATCATATTAATAGCATATTTTGGTTCTATATGATAACTTTGACACTCCTGTATCCGTTCATGTAATAGCATGTTTCGGTTCGGTTCAGGTTATCTTTAGCATTTTGTATGAGTTCTGAACATTTGATTCCTGCATTGATGCAAATTGGCTGACCAAAAGCAACTAAACTACTGAAAATGTTCACCCGCTTACGGCCCATACTTACATGATGTTAGCTAAAGGCAATATGTAACAAAATCAGATTCGACTGAGAAGCGAACACATCCGTCTTCATCATTGATTCAAGTACTCTTTTTATATTTGGAACAGAGAAAGCTATGGCAGAATAAAGAATAATAACTCAGTAGAATTAAATAAGGAAATCCCAAAGATAAATCTTTATTTTGGTGTTTCCATACCTCACCCATTTCAGTTGTATACAATCCAGACTAGGCATCCAAATGCGCACATATGAACAATTTACCCGATGCTAGATATCGCATTACTCTAGGATACTCAGTTCATTGATAATCCTGTCTAGTATCCACAACGGGATATTCTAACTAAAGCAGCTGCAGTAACACAATATTGTGGTGTCTTTCTTGAGGCAAGTACTAATTGCTAAATTTACGTCATGCTAAATGGTTTCAGAAGAAAGGTGTGTTTCTTGAAACTGAACCCTGCCCACTTCTTTTTCATGTGCTTATTGTTAGATAAACAACAACTGGTATTCACTGAGGGCCAAAGGCCGTTACATATTGATACGTCTCCAACGTATCTATAATTTTTGATTGCTCCATGCTACTTTATCTACTGTTTTAGGCAATATTGGGCTTTATTATCCACTTTTACATTATTTTTGGGACTAACCTATTAACCGGAGGCCCAACCCAGATTTGTTGTTTTATGCCTATTTCAGTGTTTCGAGGAAAAGGAATATCAGACGGAGTCAAAACGGAAAGACATCAACTGGAGAAGTTAATTTTGGAAGGAAAGCCACCCGATGGACTTGGAGTGCACGTCAGGATATACGGGAGGTGCTCATGAGGGTGGGGGCGCCCCCCCCCACCCGGCGCGCCCCCTGCCTCGTGGGACCCTCGTAGCTCCACCGACGTACTTCCTACACCCATATATACCTACGTACCCAAAAACTTCCAGAATAGATCCTAGATTGGGAGTTCCGCCGCCGCAAGCCTCCAGAGCCATGAAAAACCAATCAGAACCCTGTTCCGGCACCCTGCCGGAGGGGGGAACCCTCACCGGTGGTCATCTTCATCATCCCGGCGCTCTCCATGACGAGGAGGGAGTAGTTCACCCTCGAGGCTGAGGGTATGTACCAATAGCTATGTGTTTGATCTCTCTCTCTCGTGCTCTCTCTCGTGTTCCCTCTATGGCACGATCTTTATGTATCCCGAGCTTTGCTATTGTAGTTGGATTTTATGATGTTTCTCCCTGAGGGAGTCCTGGATTAGGGGTGTCCGGATGGCCGGACTATGACCTTTTGCCGGACTCCCGGACTATGAAGATACAAGATTGAAGACTTCGTCCCGTGTCTGGATAGGACTTTCCTTGGCATGGAAGGCAAGCTTGGCGATACGATGTAGATCTCCTCCCATTGTAACCGACTCTGTGTAACCCTAGCCCTCTCCGGTGTCTATATAAACCGGAGAGGTTTTAGTCCATAGGACGAACAACAATCATACCATAGGCTAGCTTCTAGGTTTAGCCTCTCTGATCTCGTGGTAGATCTACTCTTGTACTACCCATATCATCAATATTAATCAAGCAGGAGTAGGGTTTCACCTCCATCGAGAGGGACCTAACCTGGGTAAAAATATCATGTCCCTTGTCTCCTGTTACCATCCGCCTAGATGCATAGTTCGGGACCCCCTACCCGAGATCCGCCGGTTTTGACACCGACATTGGTGCTTTCATTGACAGTTCCTCTGTGTCGTCACCTTTAGGCCCGATGGCTTCTTCGATCATCAACCACGACGCGGTCCAGGGTGAGACTTTTCTCCCTGGATAGATCTTTATATTCGGCGGCTTTGCATTGCGGGCCAATTCACTTGGCCATCTGGAGTAGATCGAAATCTACGCCCCTGACCATCAGGTCAGATTTGGAAGTTTAAACTACACGGCTGACATCCGCGGAGACTTGATCTTTGACGGATTCGAGCCACAACCGAGCGTGCCGCACTATCATGATGGGCATGATCTAGCTGTGCCGCCAGACAGTGCCCAGAGCGTCGCTCAGGTGTCCGCTCCGACCCTTAGCTAGGAGCCGACTGCGCCGGTCGAGGACGGGTGGCTGGACGCCGCCTCGGGGGCTGCAATCTCTACGGCGATCGAGCCGAACACCAAACTTGTCCTTCATGGAGCTCGTGACTCCAAGGCGCCAGACTCCGTTCCGGACTCCGAATCTTCCGCACCCCTCCCGACCGAACCCAATTGGGCTCCGATCATGGAGTTCACCGCCGCGGACATCTCTCAACACTCGCCCTTTGGCGACATCCTGAATTCGCTAAAGTCTCTCTCTTTATCAGGAGAGCCCTGGCCGGACTATGGTCAGCATGGTTGGGATGTGGATGACGAAGAAATTAGAAGCCCACCCACCACCCACCTCGTAGGCATTGTCGATGATTTAACCAACATGCTCGACTTCGACTCTGAAGACATCGACGGTATCGACGCCGATGAAGAAGACGAACAAGAACCAGCACCTATAGGGCACTGGACAACCACCTCATCCCAGGATGTATACATGTTGGACACACCTAAAAGAAACAACGACGAGGATCAAAAGGGCGCAACCAGGGATTGTTCCCTCAAAAAGCAATCAAAGCGGCGGCAGAAGCGCTGCGCCAAACCCCACCTCGACAGAGACACAACCATAGAGCAGGACGAACCGGCAGACGACGAACATGCCATCGAGCAACCGTCCGAACAAGGCAACTTGGATAAACAAACCGAACAACCCGTCCCCGATGAAGATAATAGTCTGGACGACCTCACGTCGGACAAGTTGCTAGAGAAGAAGAACCTCCACCAAAGGCTCGTCGCCACTGCGCGTAGCCTGAAAAAGCAGAAGCGGAAGCTCAAAACAGCGAAAGATGCACTCAGAATCAGATGGGGCAAAGTAATCAACACCGCACACAAGTACGGCGACAGTCACCACACAAAGAGCTATCGAAGCGAAAATTACTGCCGGAATTTGATGAGGAGGCCTTAGAGCCCCCACGGTCAAAAAACAAGGAAGCCACCAGGTTGGATAGACGACCCCATGACAGACATCGAGCGGCAAAGGGCGCCGCACTCAATCTGGCACGCGATCCGCACAAGGATTCGCATCAAAAATACGGCCCAACTAGATCTATCTATGGGCCGAGAAAGCAAGCTCTAGTAAGCAATGCAACGCAACAAATATCCGAACATCACGGCACACCCAAATACAGGGGCGCTGCACATCCCCTATGTTTCACCGATGAGGTGCTGGACCATGAATTTCCAGCGGGATTCAAGCCCGTAAGCATAGAGGCATACGACAGAATAGCAGACCCTGGAGTCTGGATTGAGGATTATATCCTCCACATACACATGGCCAGAGGAGATGACCTCCACGCCATAAAATACTTACCCCTCAAGCTCAAAGGGCCATCCCGGCATTGGCTAAAAAGCCTTCCCGAAAACACCATAGGAAGTTGGGAGGAGCTCGAGGATGCTTTTCGGGCAAATTTTCAAGGGACCTATGTCCGACCTCCTGATGCAGATGATCAAAGCCATATAACTCAACAACCCGGAGAGTCAGCCCGGAAACTCTGGAACAGATTTCTTACTAAAAAGAATCAGATAGTCGACTATCCGGACGCCGAAGCCCTAGAAGCTTTCAAACATAGCGTTCGAGACGAATGGCTCGCCAGACACCTCGGCCAAGAAAAACGAACAATGGCCGCATTGACAAGCCTCATGACCCGCTTTTGCGCAGGAGAGGATAGCTGGTTGGCAAGAAGCAGCACCAGCGACCCAAGTACATCCGAAGTCAGAGATGGAAACGGGAAACCGCGCCATAGCAAGGAACAGCGCCAGATCAAGGATAACAACCCGAAGAGCACGGCAGTCAAAGCCGGATTCGAAAGCTCTCGGCAGAATCAGAAAAAGTTGCCCCCCAAAGATAATAGGGACGAGCTATCTAACCTCAACAAAATCTTGAACAAAATATGTCAAATCCACAGTACTCCCAGGAGGCCTGCAAACCACACCCACAGAGATTGTTGGGTCTTCAAGGAATCCGGCAACCTCAATGCCAAACACAAGGGGCTCGACATACCAGTCGAGGATGACGACGAACCCCACAAGCAGAACACCGGAGAACAAAAGAAGTTCCCGCAAGAAGTCGAAACAGTAAATTCACTTCATGTGACAAAAGGGAAAAACAGAGTGGCGCCTATGGAGATACGTGCAATACGGCCTGTCCCAGAGGAGTCCCGCCACTGTTTGTTACAACCAATCACCTTCGATCATCAGGAATACTCTAGAGGTATCCGGAACGCAGGCTGGACTGCCTTGGTCTTAGATCCGATAATTGACGGACTCCACTTTACACAAGTCCTAGTGGACGGCGAAAGTGACCTAAACCTGCTATACTAGGACACAATCCGCAAAATGGGGATAAACCCAGCAATAATTCACCATAGCAACACTTCCTTTCAAGGGGTCACGCCAGGCCCAGATACCCATTGTATGGGTTCCCTCTCGTTAGAAGTTATGTTCGGCTCCCCAGACAACTTCCGAAGCGAAAAGCTAACCTTCCACATCGCCCCATTCATAAGTAGATATCAAGCACTACTGGGACGCGAAGCTTTCGCCCACTTTAACGCAATACCGCATTATGCATCCCTTACACTCAAAATGCCCGGTCCACGAGGCATCATCTCATTAAAGGGAAATATCAAGTGTTCCTCGAGCGCGAACGATGGTGCGGCTGCCTTGACAGCCGCACACTAATCCAGCTTTACTAGTTAGAGCACCTAAACAGGTCGTTCAAAACCCCGGACATGGCTCGACGAGTCCGGCATAAACATACAAAGGCTTAATAGCCGCATACCCCTGTACAAGGGGCTCCGCGCGTTTACACCAAGAGACAATAAAGCTCAATTCTACCCATTTTCTATATTATACTTTGTTTATTTTAACATAGATTTCTCGCATGATTGTTTTCCACTAAGTTCCTCTCTTTTGCAGATGAACACCATGCTACACCCGTCCAGGATACGGCACAACGGAGATACAGGCGCAGACGTGCAGTAGGGACCTGTTTCAAGGATTCTTTTTAGATTAAGACCCTGCATAAACCTTTTTTACTGTCTCTTGTTGATAACATCCCCCGGTTTTTTGGTATAACCGAGGAGGAGGCTGGCGTCTTAGCATGTGGCCACGCCAGAATTTTGCGCGTACCTAGACACCAGGGGCTTTTTACCAAGGGCTTTTGTTCGTCCCGTTTTCATAAAGACCGAATACCTTAGGGAGTGTTCGGCGTCGCGAGTTTGGCCTTATATGCATCATCTTCGAATCATGTCTTTGGTCAAATGTTGGGTTTGCCCGGCTCCTGTGTTTTGCTGCCTTATGTTCCGCTCTATCGGCAAAGGCGGCACCAGGAGAACTACAGTGATTGTGCCCCGGTTCGGCCAGGCGAGAACCTCAGTAGAGAAAGCCGAAAACTGACTGTCATGATATAGCGAGAGACTGGTCAACCACTCGATGACTTGCCGGAATATTTAGGATTCATCTGCATTAACGAAGGGCCGTTTCCCGGTCAAGCACACACGCGCCCCGAATTCGGGCGAGCGCGGTGCCCCTAGGGGCTATTCAGTAGCCCCACTGTCAAACTCCTATGGCTAAGTGAAAGTGATAAAGCATTATAGTCCGGTTGCCTAGTTCGCTGCGCTATCACCTCCTTTATAGGACCAAGACGTTGGATCAAGTGTGAAAATGCGCCTTCTGCGAACACCCCCACATTATATGCGTGGGGGCTGAAGCCAACGACTGCCATCTTTCAGGTTATATACACATATACATTAACGGCCGCACAGGAGGTATTCTAATTCTTGAAAGCACAAGTATAAAAAGCTTTTATATTCCATCAAAACATTGTTTTACAATAGCACATGTTATTCGAACAGAACATCCTTCGAGCACCGCGTCTCTATTAAACGAGCGCCCTGCAGAACTTCCTCAAAGTAGTGCTTGACAGGTACTCGGCTTTCGTCCGAATCCTGGGATGCAACAACACTGGCCTTCATCTCCGCCAGTATGTCTTAACACGGGAAAGAGCCATCTGTGCACCCTCTATGCACGCTGACCTCTTCATTGCATCAATATGCGGCACCGTACCAAGGAACTGCTGCACCAAGCTAAAATAACTCTTCGGCTCGGGCCCTTTCGGCCATAGATGACTCACGACATGCTTCATGGCGAGTCCGGATAACCTGTTCAGCTCCGCCCATGCGGCCAAACGATCGGATACCAAAAGTGGGCGCTTTGGATTATGGAATTGCGACCAAAAAAGTTCTTCCAATTCATGGTCATCTAGACCCCAGAAGTGTTCGGTCGTGTCCGCGGCACTCGCCACCAAATCCAGATAAGTGTTCGCCGCACTCCACTTCCGGTCTAACGGAGCATACTTAGGATCCCCAAACTTCATCCGCAGCATATAGGGCTTTCCAGCCGTGATATCTCCGGCCTGACATAGCTCCTCCTTCATAGCTCTCATTGCAGAGCGAGTGTCCTTGCCCTCGGCAGTGACCTTTTCTAGGTCCTTCCGTGCCACCCTATCTTCTTTTTCAAGAAGCTTACAACGGTCGGCAGCATCCTTCAATTTTACAGCCATCTCGGCCATTTCTTTCTTGCTCTGGCAGTGAGCAGCCTGTTCGGCTTTTAGCTCTTTAGCCGCCTTTACGGCAGCCGCATCGCTTTTCCTCGCTTGCTCCTTGGCTCGGGCAAGTTCTGCCCGAAGGATCTCGACGGCAGCGTCACCATCTGCATTAAGCACACATGTTATAAGGTACGAGCATCAAGCTCCTCTTACCAGATGTCTTCGGAGACATTACATACCTTGTGCCTCGTCCAGCCACTCATTTAGAAGCGCGATGTCGACATCTGCCACGTCAAGTTGCCGACTTAGCTCAGAAAATTCATAAGTCCGGCTAGCCACCGAACACCTCGCCACCTACATAGGAAAGGCGACATATTATACCGGGGATTATGATCCTCTGTGCGCCGTCATTTTTGACAACACACAGAGTCTCAGGGGCTACTATCTATACAGGGCGCATTTTATATATGCGGCTCTGTCAAAAGGTACATCATTTCGCGTACCTCAAAACCTGTCAGTAAACTCCTGGCGGCCTCGTACAATCCGCTTTCCACGGATGAAATCCTTCTAATTACCATGTTCATCAACACACGGTGTTCTTACGAGATAGACGCTCGCCCGAGCAGATCCTTCAGCTCCTTCGACCGTGCACCGGAAGGTGCCGGACTAGTCCGAATAACTTTTTCGAGGTCTGGATTTGGAGAAACCCTCCAAGACGACACCTCGGGGTCGCCCGACTCGCAAGAAGGTACAGCTGGGGGAGGTGTTTCACTCTCCATCATCTCCGGAGGGAGATCCCCTGAAGATGAGCTCTGCTAAGAAGGGTTGAGATCAGAACTACAAGGTAAAATTTCGGTTATATTCCTCAGAAATAAAACAGGGATGTCACTCATTTTAAAACCCCTCTCTTTACTTACGGCTCGGTGGAGAGCTGATCCCCTTGGGGGCGCAATGCGGCCGGGGCACTCTCCGGCGCCGGACCCTCTGACGAAGATTTCTTCCCCCGCTTTGAGGCCATCGCCTCCGGGTCTTCAGAGGCGGTCCTTTTCTTTCCCTGGTTAGGGGAATTCTCGAGTCCTCCCTTCCTGATAGCCTTCTTCGCGGAGGCAGTAGCTTCTTGGTTCCCCTCTTCGCCTTCTTCCAAAGGCGCAATCTCCAGCATCCTGGTCAACACGGGATCCGGCGTAGTCTCAGGGAGGGGGGCCGGACACCTGATAAGCTTTGCTTTCGCTATCCACTCATGTTCAAAGGATAGCTCTTCTAAAGGGCAATTTTATGATAAACATACGGGTAGCGTGTCCGGGTACAGGGCTACTTACTTGAGTGTCTGGGCGATTGCAGCTCAGACCTGTGTCCTCGGACGAGTCCGGACACATTGCTTGTGATCGGAAGAACAATTTATACATCTCCATGGGCGTCGTGCCCATAAAATGTTGGAGGACTCGCGGTCCCTCCGGATTAAATTCCCACAGGCGGAGGGGGCGGCGTTTGCAGGGCAGTATGCGGCGAATCAGCATAACCTGCGCCACTACGGCCAAATTGATATCTCTTTCTAGGAGATCTCGAATGTGGCCCTGCGGGAAGGGCACGTCCTTGGACGGCCCCCAGTTAAGCCCTTTATTGACCCATGATGCTAGCCGTCGTGGGGGACCTGAGCGAAAAGCAGGTGGCGCCGCCCATGTGGTGCCCCTTGGAGCTGTGAAGTAAAACCACTCTCGTTGCCATAAGACGAGCTCCTCTTGGAAAGATCCCTCGGGCCATGGAGCGTCGGCAATCTTGCTTATAGGAGCACCCCCGCACTCTGCGTGCTGCCCCTCGATTATCGTCGGTTCTACCTTGAAGGTCTTAAGCCACAGTCCGAAGTGAGGAGTAATATGGAGGAAGGCCTCACACACGACAATGAACGATGAGATTTGGAGGATGGACTCCGGAGCTAAGTCGTGAAATTCCAGCCCATAATAAAACATGAGCCCCCTCACGGAGGGATCAGTCAGGAAGCCGAGCCCCCGAAGGAAGTGAGATGTGAACACCACGCTCTCACCGGGCTAGGGAGTGGGGATTGCCTGCCCTGGAGCAGGCAGCCTATGCGAGATTTTGTTGGTTAGATACCCGGCATCTCTCAGCTTTCGCACGTCTTCTTTCGTAACGGAGGAAGGCGTCCACCGGCCTTGGAGGTCGGAGCCGGACATCATCGAATGTCCGAAGCGCCTGAATCTGGAGCTTTGGGTGTTGGAACTCAAGGCGAGAGGCGGATTCGATGGGATTGAAAGAAAGGTGTCGAGCCTTGGTCTCTTTATAAAAGGGTTTGAATACCAAGAGACCTCCCCGTGACCGTCTGGGATTCACTTTCAATTAAGAAGTCATACCCATGGCACGGTTGGGTTACCCACGCCCGTATTGATGAGAATCCCGGAATAAGGGGACACGATCTCTGCTTTGACAAGACGTGCCAAAGAAACCGCCTCGCTAAACACGCTGAGGTGGGACAGTAAAACGATTCGAATAAAGGCTTGGCTATGGCATGATGTCACGCTACGGAATATGTCAGCAGATTAGATTTGTGCAAATATCATTCTCTCTACAGTTGTATGTGGAAACTATTTTGCAGAGCCGGACACTATCCTCGTGTTCAACATCTTCTATGAAGTATTCAGAGGAGGAACCTTCCTTGAACTGCCGAAGACAATTTGCGTGCCGGACTCGTTGTCATTGAAGCCTAGTTTAGGGGCTACTGAGTTAGTCCTGGATTAGGGGGTGTCCAGATGGCCGGACTATGACCTTTGGTCGGATTCCCGGACTATGAAGATACAAGATTGAAGACTTCGTCCCGTGTCCGGATAGGACTTTCCTTGGCGTGGAAGGCAAGCTTGGCGATACGATGTAGATCTCCTCCCATTGTAACCGACTCTGTGTAACCCTAGCCCTCTCTGGTGTCTATATAAACCGGAGAGGTTTTAGTCCATAGGACGAACAACAATCATACCATAGGCTAGCTTCTAGGGTTTAGCCTCTCTGATCTCGTGGTAGATCTACTCTTGTACTACCCATATCATTAATATTAATCAAGTAGGAGTAGGGTTTTACCTCCATCGAGAGGGCCCAAACCTGGGTAAAAACATCGTGTCCCTTGTCTCCTGTTACCATCCGCCTAGACGCACAGTTCGGGACCCCCTACCCGAGATCCACCGATTTTGACACCGACACTCCCTCTCTACTCTCTTGTGATGAATTGAGTTTCCCCTTTGAAGTTATTTTATCGGATTGAGTCTTTTAGGAGAACACTTGATGTGTGTCTTGCGATCCACTTGATGTATGTTTTGGTGATCAACTTGCGGGTTTCGTGACATTGGGAACCTATGCATAGGGGTTGGCACACGTTCTTGACTCTGGCACTCCTTGAAGTACTTCTATGTTGGTTGAATGAATCTGAGATTGTGTGATGCATATCATATAATCATGCCCACGGATACTTGAGGTGACAATGGAGTATCTAGGTGACATTATGGTTTTGGTTGATTTGTGTCTTAAGGTGTTATTCTAGTACGAACTCTTTTATAGATCGATCCGAAAGAATAACTTTGAGGTGGTTTTGTACCCTACCATAATTTCTATGTTTGTTCTCCGCTATTAGTGGCTTTGGAGTGACTCTTTGTTGCATGTTGAGGGCTTGTTATATGATCTATCTATGTTATTATTGTTGAGAGAACTTGCACTAGTGAAAGTATGAACCCTAGGCCTTGTTTCCTATCATTGCAATACCGTTTACGCTCACTTTTATCGCTCGCTACCTTGCTGTTTTTATTATTTCAGATTACAAATACCTTTATCTACCATCCTTATTACACTTGTATCACCATCTCTTCGCCGAACTAGTGCACCTATACAATTTACCATTGTTTTGGGTGTGTTGGGGACACAAGAGACTCTTTGTTATTTGGTTGCAGGGTTGTTTGAGAGAGACCATCTTCATCCTATGCCTCCTACGGATTGATAAACCTTAGGTCATCCACTTGAGGGAAATTTGCTACTGTCCTACAAACCTGTGCACCTGCAGGCCCAACAACGTCTACAAGAATAAGGTTGTGTAGTAGACATCAAGCTCTTTTCTGGCGCCGTTGCCGGGGAGGCTAGGTAAAGGGTACTCACACTCCGTCACTAAGCTCTTTTCTGGCGAGGTGAGTGCTTGAAGGTATATATTTAGATCTTGCAATCGAATCTTTTTGTTTCTTGTTTTAGCACTAGTTTAGTTTATAAAAGAAAACTAAAAAAATGGAGTTAAGTTTTTCTCTTACGCTTCGTCTTTTTAATATCTTTCGTGAGTATGATGGAAAGGATAATTGTGCTCAAATGCTAGAAGAAGAAATCTCTAAATTGTTTGGCACTAAATCTTTGAATGATGAGCATGATTGCAATGTTGTTAGTACGAATTCTTTGAATATTCATGATGCTAATGATGATTGCACTAGTTATGATGGAAATTCCTCCTATGACCATGTATATTTTTGTGGGGTGTATTGGGCTTGCAAGGACACACCAAATAGGGAAGATAGATATTGCAAGAGGCATAAGTACTTAGAAACTAAATGGTTGCAAGAAAGGCTAGATGCATGTGCTGGAAATTTATTTTTTCTTAGCCATACTTGTGAACTTTGCAATGAACGTGATCATTTTAGTACCCAATGCAAATTGTTTCATGATCGTATCGTGTCCAAAAATTGTGATGACTTGATTTCCCTTGCACATCATAATGAGCTTAGTTTGCTCTTGGGTTATGAAGAAATAAAACATATAAATAAGATTATTCCAGAATTTGCCCTTGATAGAATTCTTCATTTTGATCTAGAAGAAATTTATATGTATTGTGTAGTGAATTGCATTGAAAATCCTTATATTGCCAATAACCTAAAGAAAATAAAGCAAATAGAAGATGAAGAGGATACTAATGAAAGGGAAGAGACTTCCCAATCTCCTCCTATTATTTCTTATGATGAATCAGGTAACGAGGAGGAGCTTGATATTCAACCAATCTCATCAATAAGGAGCTCAAAGAGGAAGGTTGAACCCACACATAATGTGAAGAAGAAAAAGAAAAGAAGGAGCAACAAAGGTAAAAAGGTATCCCTCCCAAATGATGTTGCTCCTACTACTACTTGTGATGATGATAATTGCTATACTATTGGTGCTATCCATATTTTTTATGATGAGAGTGATTATGCTTATGATATGAAAGGGCCCAAGCTTGGGGAAGCTATGTTTGATGAGGATGAAATATTTGAGAATATATTTGCTGAATTAATGTTTGTCCCAATCTTGGGGATGCTATGTTTAATGAAGATGATATTTTTAGCACCCCAAGTTTTGATATGCAAAGTTATTATGATGATAGCATGCCTCCTACCTATGATGATTATATTGATGAAAGTGGGTTCGGAAGAGTGTCAACTTTATGAAGTAGTGATCCCACTATTTTGGAGGATGTTGAATCTATTTGTGATGAATATTAAAGTGGATTTGGAAGAGTGTCAACTTTATTTAGTGATTCCACTATCTTGGGAGAGGTTTCAATCGATTATGATGAGAAGAAAGTTGCTACTTATGATGATTATTGTGATGAAATTTATGCTATAAAAAGTAGTGATGATTATATTTACAAATCTTGTCATGATTATGATTACCATTTTTCTGAACATTACTCTTTTAATGTGGAAACAATTTTTAGTGTTCAAGTCTCTCATGATACTCCCACTACTATTCATGAGAAGAATTTTGCTTATGTGGAGAGTAGTAAATTTTCTATGCTTGTAGATCATGAAAAGAGTGCTTTAGGTTCTGGTTATATTGTTGAATTCATTCATGATGCTACTGAAAATTATTATGAGGGTGGAACTTATGCTTGTAGGAATTACAATAATGTCAAGTTTCCTCTCTATGTGTTGAAATTCTTGAAGTTATGCTTGTTTTACCTTCCTATGCTTGTTGATTATTGTTCCCATAAGTTATTTGCTCACAAAATCCCTATGCATAGGAAGTGGGTTAGAATTAAATGTGCTAGTCATATGCTTCATGATGCTCCCGTTATGTTTCAATTCTTATCTTTTATGTGAGCATCATTGTCATCATCATGCCTAGCTAGAAAGGCATTAAAGAAAAGCGCTTGTTGGGAGACAACCCAATATTTATCCTTACTGTTTTTGTGTTTCCACACGATTATGATACTGTAGTAATCATGTTTTATAGTTTTTGTTTCAATAAATTACCAAGTAGAACCTTTGGGAAGACTTGGGTGAAGTTTATATGATCTTGCTGTAGAAAACAGAAACTTTAGCGCTCACGAGATTAGCTGCCATATTTTACTGCAGAGTGATTTTAGGTTGATTCTTTTTGTAGATGATTATTACACAAATTCCTCAGGTCCAACAATTTATTTCATAATTTTTGGGGTTCCAGAAGTATACGTTTGATACAGATTACTACAGACTGTTCTGTTTTTGACAGATTCTGTTTTCATTGTGTTGTTTGCTTATTTTGATGAATCTATGGCTAGTATTAAGTGGTATGAACCATATAGATGTCAGAATACAGTAGATATTACACCAATACGAATTTACAATGACTTCATTACAGTACCTAAGTGGTGGTTTTATTTTCTTATACTAACGGAGCTTACGAGTTTTGTTTTAAGTTTTGTGTTGTGAAGTTTTCAAGTTCCTGTTGAGTTTGTTGTGAATGAAGCTTTTGATAAAAAGAGAAACCATGATATGAGAGGAACTAAGGAGACACAAAAGCTCAAGCTTGGGGATGCCCAAGGCACCCCAAGATAATATTTCAAGAAGTCTCAAGCATCTAAGCTTGGGGATGCCCCGGTAGGCATCCCACCTTTCTTCTTCAACAACTATCGGTTAGTATCGGTTGAACCTAAGTTCTTGCTTCTTCACATGAGTTGTGCTATCCTTGCATTGTCATTTTGTTTTGCTTTGATTGCTGTTTGAATAAGATACCAAGATCTGAAATTCTTTAATGAGAGATAGTCTTCATATAGTTGCATAATTATTTAGCTACTTATTGGTCTTCATTTATATCTTTTGGAGTAGTTTGTCATTTGCTATAGTGTTTCACTTATATCTTTTAGAGAACAATGGTGGTTTTATTTTGAAGAAATGGATGAACTCTCATGCTTCACTTAGATTATTTTGAGAGTCGTTAATAGCATGGTAATTTGCTTAATATTAATATACTTGGTATTCAAGATATGTGAAACTTTCTTTTGAGTGCGTTGAATACTAAGATAAAGTTTGATGCTAGATAATTGTTTTGAGATATGGAGGTGATAATATCAAAGCAATGCTAGTTGGGGTGATTATGGATTTAAAGAATGCTTGTGTTGAAGTTTGTGATTCCCGTAGCATGCACGTACGGTGAACCGCTTTGTTATGAAGTCGGAGCACAATTCTATTTATTGATTGTCTTCCTTATGAGTGGCAGTCGGGGACGAGCGATGGTCTTTTCCTACCAATCTATCCCCCTAGGAGTATGCGTTTAGTGCTTTGGTTTTTGATGACTTCTAAATTTTTGCAACAAGTGCATGATTTCTTTTGATTAATGTTGAGTCCATGCATTATACGCACTCTCACCCTTTCACCATTGCTAGCCTCTCTAATACCGCGCACTTTTCGCCGGTATCATACACCTACCATATACCTTCCTCAAAACAGCCACCGTACCTACCTATCATGGCATTTCCATAGCCATTACGAGATATATTGCCATGCAACTCTCCACCATTCCGTTCATATGACATGCATTACTTTTGTCATATTGCTTTTTGCATGAACATGTGGTTGACATTGTATTTGTGGCAAGGCCACCTTCAAAATTTTCATACATGTCACTCATGATTCATTGCATATCCCGGTACACCGCCGGAGGCATTCATATAGAGTCATATTTTGTTCTAAGTATCGAGTTGTTATTGTTGAGTTGTAAGAAAAATAAAAGTGTGATGATCATCATTATTAGAGCATTGTCCCAGTGAGGAAAGGATGATGGAAACTATGATTCCCCCATAATTCGGGATGAGACTCCAGACTTTATGAAAAATAAAAGAGGCCAAAGAAGCCCAAATAAAAAAGGAGTGGCCATAAAAAAAGAAAAGAAAGGAAAGGCCAAAAAAAAGAAAAAGAAAAAAATGAGAGAAAAAGAGAGAAGGGATAATGCTACTATCCTTTTTCCACACTTGTGCTTCAAAAGAGCACCGTGATCTTCATGATAGAGAGTCTCATATGTTATCACTTTCATATACTAGTGGGAATTTTTCATTATAGAACTTGGCTTGTATATTCCAATGATGGGCTTCTTCAAAAGTGCACTAGGTCTTCGTGAGCAAGCAAGTTGGATGCACACCCACTTAGTTTCTTTTTGAGCTTTCATATACTTATAGCTCTAGTGCATCCGTTGCATGGCAATCCCTACTCACTCACATTGATATCTATTGATGGGCATCTCCATAGCCCATTGATACGCCTAGTTGATGTGAGACTATCTTCTCCTTTTTTTGTCTTCTCCACAACCACCATTCTGTTCCACCTATAGTACTATGTCCATGGCTCACGCTCATGTATTGCGTGAAAGTTGAAAAAGTTTGAGATTTCTAAAGTATGGAACAATTTCTTGGCTCGTCATCGGGGTTGTGCATGATTAAATACTTTGTGTGATGAAGATCGAGCATAGCCAGACTATATGATTTTGTAGGGATAACTTTCTTTAACCATGCTATTTTGAGAAGACATGAATTCTTTAATTTTTATGCTTGAAGTATTATTACTTTTATGTCAATATGAACTTTTGTCTTGAATCTTTCAGATCTGAATATTCATACCATGATTAAGAAGATTTACATTGAAATTATGCCAAAGTATCACTATGCATCAAAAATTCTTTTTTATCATTTACCTACTCGAGGACGAGCAGGAATTAAGCTTGGGGATGCTTGATACGTCTCCAACGTATCTATAATTTTTTATTGCTCCATGCTACTTTATCTACTATTTTAGGCAATATTGGGCTTTATTATCCACTTTTATATTATTTTTGGGACTAAGCTATTAACCGGAGGCCCAGCCCAGATTTGCTGTTTTATGCCTATTTCAGTGTTTCGAGGAAAAGGAATATCAGACGGAGTCAAAACGGAATGAAATCAACTGGAAAAGTTAATTTTGGAAGGAAAGCCACCCGATGGACTTGGAGTGCACGTCAAGAGATACGGGAGGTGCTCACGAGGGTGGGGGGTGCCCCCCCTGGGCGCGCCCCCTGCCTTGTGGGACCCCCGTAGCTCCACCGACGTACTTCCTACACCCATATATACCTACGTACCCAAAAACTTCCAGAACAAAACCTAGATCGGGAGTTCCGCCGCCGCAAGCCTCCAGAGCCATGAAAAATCAATCGGGACCCTGTTCCGACACCCTACCGGAGGGGGGAACCCTCATTGATGGTCATCTTCATCATCCCGGCGCTCTCCATGACGAGGAGGGAGTAGTTCACCCTCGAGGCTGAGGGTATGTACCAGTAGCTATGTGTTTGATCTCTCTCTCTCGTGTTCTCGCTCGTGTTCCCTCTATGGCACGATCTTGATGTATCCCGAGCTTTGCTATTTTAGTTGGATTTAATGATTTTTCTCCCCCTCTACTCTCTTGTGATGAATTGAGTTTCCCCTTTGAAGTTATTTTATCGGATTGAGTCTTTGTTGAGAACACTTGATGTATGTCTTGCGATCCACTTGATGTATGGTTTGGTGATCAACTTGCGGGTTTCGTGACATTGGGAACCTATGCATAGGGGTTGACACACGTTCTTGACTCTCCGGTAGTAGCTTTGGGGCACTCCTTGAAGTACTTTTATGTTGGTTGGATGAATCTGAGATTGTGTGATGCATATCGTATAATCATGCCCATGGATACTTGAGTTGAAAATGGAGTATCTAGGTGACATTAGGGTTTTGGTTGATTTGTGTCTTAAGGTGTTATTCTAGTACGAACTCTTTTATAGATCGATCCGAAAGAATAACTTTGAGGTGGTTTCGTACCCTACCATAATCTCTATGTTTGTTCTCCGCTATTAGTGGCTTTGGAGTGACTCTTTGTTGCATGTTGAGGGCTTGTTATATGATCTATCTATGTTATTATTGTTGAGAGAACTTGCACTAGTGAAAGTATGAACCCTAGGCCTTGTTTCCCATCATTGCAATACCGTTTACGCTCACTTTTATCGCTCGCTACCTGGCTGTTTTTATTATTTCAGATTACAAATACCTTTATCTACCATCCATATTGCACTTGTATCACCATCTCTTCGCCGAACTAGGGCACCTATACAATTTACCATTGTATTGGGTGTGTTGGGGACACAAGAGACTCTTTTTTGTTTGGTTGCAGGGTTGTTTGAGAGAGACCATCTTCATCCTACGCCTCCTATGGATTGATAAACCTTAGGTCATCCACTTGAGGGAAATTTGCTACTATCCTACAAATCTGTGCACTTGCAGGCCCAACAACGTTTACAAGAAGAAGGTTTTGTAGTAGACATCACATATACATGTCTGGTAAAGTGCAAGAAACCCCTTATACAATGGGGATATACCGAAAAGGGACTATGCACATCTAACACCCCCTCTCAAACTCATGGTGGATCAACAACACTGAGTTTGGAGAGAAAAAAGCCATGCTGCGCTCGAATCTGTGCCTTCGTGAAAAATTCGACCAACTGTAACTCAGAGGGCACATAGTGAAGAGCGAGAGTCTGATCCTGCATAGCAGCACACATAAAGTGGGCATCCACACCGACGTGCTTGGTGAGCTCATGCTTCACCAGGTCACACGCAAAACGGATAGCACCGGTACTGTCTGATAGTAAGGGAGTCGAGGTAGTAGCAGACACACCAAAATCCTCAAGTAACCACCGTAACCAGATCACCTCAGCCGTCAAAATAGCTATGGCTCGCAACTCAGCCTTTGTACTCGAGCGAGAAACTGTAGTCTGTTTCTTTGTCTTCTAGGCAATAAGAGAGCCACCAAGAAAGACACAATAAGTAGACAACGAGCATCGGTCAGAGGGATCACTAGCCCAGGTAGCTTCAGAATACGCCTGGAGCTTGAGAGAGCTGGATCGGGGGAAGGAAAGGCGATGAGAAAATATCGTAGAACACGGAGGAGATGACTTTAGTGGACAGAGGTGGGTGCTGAAAAAACTGACTCAGGATTTGAACAGGATAGGAGATGTCAGGACGCGTAACAACAAGGTAGACATGGCTGCCAATGAGGTGACAATAGCGAGTGGAATTAGGAAGAGGGTCACCATCAGAGGCACGAAGCTGAACATTGAACTCCATAGGAGTCACAACAGTGTGCTCATCACGAAGAGCGGCACGAGCAAGAACATCCTATATATGTTTTTCTTGGGAGATGTAGAAGCCATCAGAGGTCGAGAAGATCTCAATCCCAAGAAAATATCAAAGTGGACCAAGGTCATAACTGAGGAACTGGTCGTGAAGGCATTCTTTAACAAAGGCAATGTAGTCAGTGTCATCACCAGTGATGATCATGTCATCAACATAGAGAATGAGAAGAGTCCGACCACAAGGAGACGTGTGAACGAAAAATGCGGGATCATGATCACTGGGCAAGAAACCAGCGACAATCAGCACGAAGGCGAAACTTTTGAACTAGGCACGAGGGGCCTATTTAAGACCATAGAGGGAGTGATGAAGTCTACAAACCATACCACCAGGAGCATCATACCCTGGTGGTGGCTGCATATAAACCTCGTCATGCAACTCGCCATTGAGAAAGGCGTTCTGGACATCAAGTTCATAGATAGACCAATGACGAACAGAATCCACAACAAGGATAGTGAGTACAATAGTCATGTGGGCCACATGAGCGAATGTCTCATCATAATCGCGTCCCTGCTCCTGTTAAAAACCACGGGCCACAAGAAGAGATTTGTAGCGCTCAAGACAACCATCGGAGTGAGTCTTAATCTTGTAAACCCACTTGCAGGTGATGGGATGAACACCGGAAGGAAGAAAACTAGATCCCATGTGCCAGAGCGCTCAAGGGCAGCAAGCTCTTCGGCCATAGCAAGCTGCCATTCAGGTTGAGTCATGCACTACAAAAAAAATACACTTCCGTGATGATACGTGTTTGTCACAGTAGGTCACGTTTTTTGTCATGCATGTACATCCATGACAAATTTATGACAGAATCAAGATAGTCATACCTGTGCTGTCGTAGAAGTGTTCCATGACATTACCAAAATTATCATCACGGAAGTGTCCACTTCCATGACGATAAATCGCGTGTCACAGAAGTGATTTCGTCAAGGGTGACCGACACGTGGCATCCACCGTAACGGAACACCGTTAAGCTATCGGGTCGGGTTTTGGATCCGATAACCCGTTAACAGCCCCGACCAATGGGGATTTCCCACATGTAAAATCATCATTGGCTGGAGGAAACACGTGTCGGCTCACTGTTGGGATAGATGTCATCCACTCATTGGATAGAAGGCACCTATGATACGTCCACACGTGGCACGGACCAACAGAGGCCCATTCCTGTGAAAAGACCGGCCCGTTTGACTTGGTCAAAAGGTGGCGGGTCGGCCCATGTAAAGCCTGTTAACGGCCTATTCGCATATAGCACATTTACAGCCCGCTAACCCAAAGCCCGTTACGCCCTATCCGAATTAGGCCCAGTAGCATCATCTGGGCCACCCAATATGATTCCAGCCCGTTTTCACTTTTGGCCCATGTATGGCCCATGACGTCTTTCGGCCCATATGAAGCCCTATGTAACTCTTGGCCTATTAACGGTCCGTGGTGAAACTGGACCGTAATGAACAGTGTATTACTTTACAACCATTAACGGCCCGTGGTGAAACTGGCCTGTAATGAATAGTGTATCACTTTATACCCATTAAGGGCCCGTTATTCCGTTGGGCCGTTTCCAGCCCATGTTATCTTTCGGCCTTCTCAGAGCCCATTTATTCTTGGGCTCATTTCCATCATTCATTTACTTACGGCCCGTTACTGCCATTTTCTGCTTATGGGCCAAATTCACCCCGTGGTTAGAGTCGGCCCGTTTGTGGTCCGTTAACACGTTGGGCTGTTTTCATAGCATCATGAAATACGGCCTATTAACAATGGCCCGTTATGGTCGGCCCTTGAACGGACGATTCCAACTCTAGCCCATTTACGGCCATAATGCGGCCTGTTATTGGCCCATGTTTGGCCAATCGATCATACTGCCCCGTATAAGGCCCATTGATGATACGGCCCGTAGAAGGCCCATTGTTTGTACGGCCCGTAGAAGGCCCATTGTTTCTACGGCCCGTAAAAGGCCCACTGTTTCTACGGCCCGTAGGAGGCCCAGTGTCACTACAGTAAATATTAGCGCATGGTTATTGTGGCCTAGTTTTAAAAAATAGGTTATTGCAGCCACTAGCAAACCGCGGGAAAAGAACTGCAATGACTACAAGCAAACAAATAAACAAGACAACAAGGAAATAAATAAGGAAGCAACTTACGCTAGGCTATCATGGCTATCACACATATTACATCCACTAGGCATCAAAGTTCGCCACCAGTGCAAATAAACGTGCCGACAAAAGAATATACAAAACTGAGAGCACTTCAAAAGGCACTAAGCCTGGCCAGGTCGGGCCCCCCAAACAGCTGAAGAAGCTTAGTAGACCTCAGTTGTGTCAAAAATAGATGCATCAACACTAGATTTAAGGCATGATGGTGCGCACGGCAGTCCTCTGACATCTTCATTGCATCTTTGACTTCAAGTCGGAGCTGAGCTGAAGCAAGCCTTTCCGCTTTAAGTTGAGACTGAAGAAGTCGAGCTGATTGAGGCAGCGACTGCACAGAGGTTGTCTCACACCTGCTGGTGAGTAGCTTCACCTCACTGTCTTCATCAAGACAGGACCTTGGGGTCATCTCGTCGTCCTCAAGATGGTTTGACTCACTATCTTCCCTAAAGTTCTGCCTGGCGTAAGAGATACGACTCTGAAAGAGAAACAAGGAGACACGTAACAGGTTTCACAATTATATAAGCAAATAAATGGATCTATTCTGCATAAGGAACATGTTTTTACAACTACAATTTGAAACTGTTAGTTGTTACAAACATCCAATCAGATGTAAACAGCAAAGCAAACAGCAGTGGAGGCAATGATGCCTATCCAAATCTATACTAGAACAAAGTTTGAAGGCTTGAGAAGGATGAACTTACATTACATGTTAACACGGGCTGGACAAAGCCCTTCTCCATGTTGATGGAAGGATAATTCAATAAATTCCCCAAAGAAAATTCTTTATAAGCGTTGCAATTATTCTACATTTTGCAAAGAGTAAATATAGATCAAATAATATTGGAAGAAACAGAGGATAATGAAGCTCAGGTGCAAACTGATGATACATAATCAAATAGCAATTAATTAAGTACATCGTTACAAGGCAAAAGGGAGAGAGGTACTGACAAGAGCAATGCAGAGCCCATTATTGTTTTGAGATCGTATGATCCTTTGAGCAAGAAGATTCATCTAAAATTAGTTTTCCTACAAGAGAGAAGGTAAGGAACAAGAAGAAATTTAGGAGTTCAAATTTTGAATTGATGTCATAGACAGTACCTGACGCTGGGCTCCCAAAAGTTCTAATAGGGGTTTGGCCACTGGAGTAGGGGTAAAGTGTGGTACAGTTGGGCCTATGTTTTCTGTGGCTGCTGATCTATCTGATTTAACAGGTACCACTACCTTTTCCAAATACCTAGTTTGTACTCCTTGAGGATCTGCACTCACCCTCTTCCTTTTGGACATCTATCACGAAAGAACAACATTTGACTGGAAAAACATAGTGTGATGACACATGGAATAGGTATAGAAAATGGATAGTTATGTCATATACTCATATATGATGCTAAAACTAAGCAGATGGTGTAACAAAGTAGAAGAAATGCAAGAGGTTAGATGCAAAATATGTGTGACCAATACAACTTTGCAAAGTTAGAGCAAGCACCTTGATGGGTGAATAAGATAGGCCATCCTCCACCATGCCAAGTTTGTTAGCCAGTGGATCGTTCCGTAATATTCCTCTCCTGCGCCCATTCTCATATTCATTTTGATAATGTTCAATATCTGACATGCATGAAAACATGAAAACAAGTGAGATTTTCTTTGTAATGCAGAAGTGATTCTAATCCAATACTGCCTCCCTGTAAACCCCTTTGTGCTATCTCTGCAATTCTTTTAAAAGATGCCATGCATGCTGTAATTTGTTGTGTGCATTAATATAATATGGCCTACTCCTCAAAATATGAGAGCTCCAGAAGTGATGACACTTCGCAGATGATAGCTTTAACATATAGTAAAGAAGAACAAGTCGACCTAACCTGACAGATTCAAAATATACTAAGGGAGAACAACTCGACCTGACCAGTCGACCGCAAGAGAAGAGTATCATCTTAAAGAAGAGCAGAAGAGCAAGCAGATTGAAGATATTACAAGTGTTTCAATACAATGTCGGTTGGCCACCCATGATGAACCAGAGCGCACAGAGAAATACTATTCTTTCCGGTCTCTCCATATGTGGCTCACATGCATTTCGAAACTAAAGTAGAAAAATTTAGCTAACCAATTAAACATCTCTCAGTTTTACTAATATCATCAATAATATCAGATATGAATTTGTACAACTAAGCTTATTTAGCTCGATGGGTGGAGCAGTGCTATTATGACACGAACCACGTAGGCTGATTGTGGTCATCATAAAATGGGGAAACATAAGCATGATCAGTACAGTGTTGACCGTGGCAGTGGGATGGCAGATCTGAAGCTGCAAACCGTGCAAAGGGTAGTTAGCAACCGATGTTTGCTTTGAAATAACAACTAAGATTTGGTATGGACAAGAAAGTACGGTCAACAAGTGACAAAGAAATGCAATTATGATGTCTCTCTATATGTCGCGACATGCATTTGGAAACTCAAGTGGGACCTTTAGCTAACCAATTAAATGTGTCGGTTAACTAATATCAGTATCATATCACAATCATATTTGAACAACTAAGCTTTCAAATTCTGAGTGTTGTGTTGTTTAGCTTGAAGGGTGGAGTAATGCTAGTACGACAGAAAGCACCTACGGAGATCATAGTAGAGTAGATAAAAGGGGAAAACCCTAAGCATCAAGAGAAAAATCAGGAAAGTGGAACTAGCTTGACCAGTGGGTGGCGCACATGCTTCTCGAAACGAATATAGGAACATTAGGTGACCAATTAAACGTTCTTTGTTTTAGTGATATGAGCATCATATCAGATTCGTATTTGAACACGTAAGCTTTGGGTTGAGGTCTTGAGGAGCAGTGCTAGCACGACACGAAGCACCTACGATGATGGTAGTGAATATAAAGGGGTGAAACCATAAGCTTTACGAGTATAGTGCCCGTGCCATGGCGGATCTGAAGGTGCAAACCGGACAAAGCTACTTCACAACCAATGTTTGCTTTCAACTAGCCACTACGATTTGGTACGGACAAGAAAAGTACAGTAAACAAATTACGATCTATTTTTCGGGTGAGATCAATAACTTAAGCACATACGGAAGAGTACCACCTCTCTTGCGACGCCGTGTAGGCCTATGCTGGTACGTTGAGGGTGCTGCGGGTGCGATGGCTGTTGGCGGCAGGGAAGAAGACTTTAGATGGCAGACGGCCGGGTCGGGGGATATATCCTGTTGCCGTGGATGAGGCGGTCGTAGGAGCGGCAACGGCAAGGTGGACGACGGCGCCGATGAAGCGATAGGAGGCGATGAAAGGATCCTGGTCCAGCGTCGTGGATGAGAGACGTCCATTTCTTCCAGTGGATGATGGGGTAGAGGTAGCGGCTCCAGCAAGGTGGACGATGGGGTGGCGGACGGAGGAGGCTAGCCGCAGTGCGGAGGTTGTCGTGCCTATGACGGTGTATGAATGGGGAAATGGAGGGAAGGGGGGCAATCTCAAACTTTGGGACACGCTTCTCTGAAATGGGGGAAAGTTACGAACTTATCCCCCATTTAAAATTTCAGACATCGCGTCGGTTGGGGATAGGACGGTAATCTCGCATCTCCCAAATATTTGCCGGTAACTATTTCGGGCAAGGAGAGGGTGTTTTGCCGCCCATGGTGTATGAACGGGGCTGACAGGTAGGGCGGTTGTGTCACGTCTGATGGAAGTTACACATCCGCCCCTATTTAAAATATTAGCCTACATTGATTTCGAACGAGGAGAGTTTGTTTTGCTGCCCATCATGTATGAATGGGGAAACGTACGAGCTTGAATCCAAATGTGTTTTTCCGCCCACGTTTGGCGCCCACCGTGTCTGAATGGGCTTAGAGGCCATCGTGTCACGTCTTATTAAAGTTACTAGTCTACCCCTATCGACAGCAGTGTAAATCCGGTCGATAAAGATGTAAGTGTCACAGGTAGACAATAATTTCCATCTCGCAAACACTTGCTTCGGGCAGCCCACAAATTATAGTGGGTGTTTAGCCGCTTCGTTCAAAACTTGGGAGAATTAGCATTCATGTTTGCCCTGGGACCTGGCAAACTAAATTCAAATCCAGTTTGTATTCGATTACGAATATCCACAGATAATTATACGTTTTGTTATTTATTTCTTCAAAACCACAACAAAGATTTATTCCACCTTTATATCTGATTACGATTTAGAAATACCGTGATCTTCGAATTCAGTAGGTTGGATACACTCTGATTCAAACAGTTATTTCATCCAATACAATATGCTCACACGAAAAACAGTTCACCTTATGTCAATCATACAAGTACTGAGGATTACCTCGCCTAAAAATTTCGGATCATTACAACACATGGACAACATGGAATTCCGGACAACATAGGGGGTCTTGCAACATAATCCATTCAGAGACATGACACAACATGCAAGTACAATAATCTAATGACAATTTCAACTGGTATCTAAAGAAGAACCAGGATTACCTTGGGCTTCAGATAGCAGAAACAGCAGGACCTCCTCCGTCTTCAAATGCAACATTCTTACTTCCTCCAATTCTTGGGTTGCTTGCATAATGCGTGCCACTAATTCCGTAATTTCCAGCCTCAAGATAAAGATTACCTCATTCATGGCAGCCACACCATCTCTTTCTGCCTCTAGTAGAGCCTCAAGCACTATAATATTTGTGCTCAGACTACTCTCCGGCGGTGTTGCCTTTGAACTGCTACCATCTGGTAACATGGATGGCGCACTGCTTCCACAAATAGATTCTGGGGTTGTACATTGTGTCCTAGTGTGAACGGCATCCTGAAAGGTTTCCGCTGGACATAAGTAAGAGATAGTTATCGTATGATCCAGGCAGTAAGCTTACATGGTAAACGACGGACGGATTATTGCCGAGCATGGCAAACTATATTTAAATGGTTCGAAGCAGCATCAGTCGAAAAGAAATTAAAATGGTAAGATGAAAGTTGAAAGGGAGTGTACAACCGCTATCGCTATATTTAAGTTGCCAAGGCATCTAAGCAGTTGAAATAATCTAAGAAAGCACTTAACAGTGTGGCCTCATATAAACTACGAAGACAGTCTTGTGATGAAGTTGAGAGGAAAAGTTAAGGACTCAAATGAAATAGGCATGCATTTCTTTACGATAGTACAACATGCACTGCTGACATATTGGCCAACTCAGGTATAACGTAACAACAAACAAGCATTCGAATCAAGCAATACAGCAAAGCAGACAACTGAACTATTTTTAATTCGGTAGGATTACACGTTGAGGTCACAAGCCAAGAAAGCAACCCACTCGCATTACATTTAACATGTACTAAAACACACTGGCTTACCATATGTTGCTGTGAAGCCTAGCTGCTGTTGCAATGTTCTTTGAAGATATCGTCAGCATCCCGTGGTTGCAAATCTAGTTGTTGTAGTTTATTTTGCACCATGTATTTAGGTAAAATTAATTTTAATGGCATGCACTGGTCCGAATTGATCATCAATGGTTCATCTAAACTAATGAAAGAAGGGTGTGTGCATACATGACAATATATATGCTTCCTCTATTTTTATGCTTGTTCGAGGTGCCAACACCAAAAGAACAAATATTTTTGCTTGATGGGGTTGGCAAATCCATAATTCATAGAAGCATCAAATTATTCATGCAACTTCGGAAGATCAAGAACACACAAACAAGTAATGAACAGAGGCTCCGAGCATTGATGTAATAGCTAGCATCAGAAAATGTAGGGTAAAACGAACAAAAAGTAGGGGAACCACTGTTGGGGTACGTTGCAGGAAATAACAAATTTCCTACGGTTTCACCAAGATCAATCTATGAGTTCATCTAGCAACGAGAGAGAGGAGTGCATCTACATACCCTTGTAGATCGAGCTTAAGCGTTCAAGAGAACGGGGTTGAGGGAGTCGTACTCGTCGTGATCCAAATCACCGGAGATCCTAGCGCCGAACGGACGGCACCTCCATGTTCAACACACGTACGGCCAGGGAGACGTCTCCTCCTTCTTGATCCAGCAAGGGGGAAGGAGAGGTTGGTGAAGATCTAGCAGCACGATGGCGTGGTGGTCGATGCAGCAGTGATCTCGGCAGGGCTTCGCCAAGCGTCTGCGAGAGGTAGAGGTGTAGCAGAGGGAGAGGGAGGTGCCAAGAGCATGGGTGTGGCTGCCCTCCCTCCCCCCTCTTTATATAGGGCCCCTAGGGGGCGCCGGCCCTAGGAGATGGGATCTCCAATGGGGGGCGGCGGCCAAGGGGGTGGCTTGCCCCCCAAGGCAAGTGGAGGCGCCCCCACCCCTAGCGTGTCCAACCCTAGGCGCAGGGGGGCAAGGGGGGGTGCACCAGCCCACCAGGGGCTGGTTCCCCTCCCACTTCAGCCCATGGGGCCCTCCGGGATAGGTGGCCCCACCCGGTGGACCCCCGGGACCCTTCCAGTGGTCCCGGTACAATACCGGTAACCCCCGAAACTTTCCCGATGGCCGAAACTTCACCTCCTATATATAATTTTTTACCTCCGGACCATTCCGGAACTCCTCGTGACGTCCGGGATCTCATCCGGGACTCTGAACAACTTTTGGGTTACTGCATACTCATATCTCTACAACTCTAGCGTCACCGAACCTTAAGTGTGTACACCCTACGGGTTCGGGAGACATGCAGACATGACCGAGACGCCTCTCCAGTCAATAACCAGCAGCGGGATCTGGATACCCATGTTGGCTCCCACATGATCTCATCGGATGAACCACGATGTCGAGGACTCAAGTAATCCCGTATAGAATTCCCTTTGTCAATCGGTACGTTACATGCCCGAGATTCGATTGTCGGTATCCCAATACCTCGTTTAATCTCGTTACCGGCAAGTCACTTTACTCGTACCGTAATGCATGATCCCGTGACCAGACACTTGGTCACACTGAGCTCATTATGATGATGCATTATCGAGTGGGCTCAGAGATACCTCTCCGTCATCTGGAGTGACAAATCCCAGTCTCGATTCGTGCCAACCCAACAGACACTTTCAGAGATACCCGTAGTGTACCTTTATAGTCACCCAGTTACGTTGTGACGTTTGGCACACCCAAAGCACTCCTAAGGTATCCGGGAGTTGCACAATCTCATGGTCTAAGGAAATGATACTTGACATTTGGAAAAGCTCTAGCTAAATGAACTACACAATCTTTGAGCTATGATTAGAATTGGGTCTTGTCCATCACATCATTCTCCTAATGATGTGATCCCGTAGTCAGGAAACCATGACTATCTGTTGATCAACAAGCTAGTCAACTGGAGGCTCACTAGGGACACGTTGTGGTCTATGTATTCACACGTGTATTACGGTTTCCGGATAACACAATTATAGCATGAATAACAGATAATTATCATGAACAAACAAATATAATAATAACCATCTTATTATTGCCTCTAGGGCATATTTCCAACAGTCTCCCACTTGCACTAGAGTTCAATAATCTAGTTACATTGTGATGAATCGAACACCAATGGAATTCTGGTGTTGATCATGTTTTGCGCTAGGGAGAGGTTTAGTCAACGGATCTGCTACATACAGGTCCGTATGTACTTTACAAATATCTATGTATCCATCTTGAACATTTTCACGAATGGAGTTGAAGCAATGATTGATGTGCCTGGTCTTCTTGTGAAACCTGGGCTCCTTGGCAAGTGCAATAGCTCGAGTGTTGTCACAGAAGAGTTTGATCGGCCCCGACGCATTGGGTATGACTCCTAGGTCGGTGATGAACTCCTTCACCCAGATTGCTTCATGCCCTGCCTCCGAGGCTGCTATGTACTCCGCTTCAGATGTAGATCCCGCCACGACACTTTGCTTGCAACTGCACCAGCTTACTGCCCCACCATTCAAAATATACACATATCCGGTTTGTGACATAGAGTCATCCAGATCTGTGTAGAAGCTAGCATCGACGTAACCCTTTACGACGAGCTCTTCGTCACCTCCATAAACGAGAAACATATCCTTAGTCCTTTTTAGGTACTTTAGGATGTTCTTGACCGATGTCCAGTGTTCCTTGCCGGGATTACTTTGGTACCTTCCTACCAAACTTACGGCAAGGTTTACATCAGGTCTGGTACACAGCATGGCATACATAATAGACCCTATGGCTGAGGCATAGGGGATGACACTCATCTCTTCTTTATCTTCTACCGTGGTCGGGCATTGAGCCGAGCTCAATCTCACACCTTGCAATACAGGCAAGAACCCTTTCCTGGACTGATCCATATTGAACTTCTTCAATATCTTATTAATGTATGTGCTTTGTGAAAGACCTATGAGGCGTCTCGATCTATCACTATATATCTTGATGCATAGTATGTAAGCAGCTTCTCCAAGCTCCTTCATTGAAAAACACTTATTCAAGTAGGCCTTAATGTTGTCCAAGAGTTCTATATCATTTCCCATCAAAAGTATGTCATCTACATATAATATGAGAAATGCTACAGCGCTCCCACTCACTTTCTTATAAACGCAGGCTTCTCCATAAGTCTGCATAAACCCAAACGCTTTGATCATCTCATCAAAGCGAATGTTCCAACTCCAAGATGCTTGCACCAGCCCATAAATGGTTCGCTGGAGCTTGCATACCTTGTTAGCATTCTCAGGGTCGACAAAACCTTCCGGCTGCATCATATATAGTTCTTCCTTAAGATGACTGTTAAGGAATGCCGTTTTGACGTCCATTTTCCATATCTCATAATCATAGTATGTGGCAATTGCTAACATGATTCTGACGGACTTTAGCTTTGCTACGCGAGAGAATGTCTCATCGTAGTCAACCCCTTGAACTTGTTAATAACCCTTAGCGTCAAGTCGAGCTTTATGGATGGTCACATTACCATCTGCGTTCATCTTCTTCTTAAAGATCCATTTGTTTTCTATCGCTCGTCGATCATCGGGCAAGTCTGTCAAAGTCCATTGTTTTCATACATGGATCCTATCTCGGATTGCATGGCTTCAAGCCATTTGTTGGAATCTGGGCCCGCCATCGCTTCTTCATAGTTCGAAGGTTCACCGTTGTCTAACAACATGATTTCCAGGACAGGAGTGCCATACCACTCTGGTGTGGAACGTGTCCTCGTGAACCTACGAAGTTCAGTAGTAACTTGATCCGAAGTACCTTGATCATCATCATTAACTTCCTCTTCAGTTGGTGCTGGCATCACAGGAACATCTTCCTGAGCTGCGCTACTCACCGGTTCAAGAGGTAGTACTTCATCATGTTCCACTTTCCTCCCACTTACTTCTCTCGAGAGAAACTCTTTCTCCAGAAAGGACCCGTTTTTGGCAACAAAGATCTTGCCTTCGGATCTGAGGTAGAAGGTATACCCAATGGTTTCCTTAGGGTATCCTATGAAGACACTTTTTCCGACTTGGGTTTGAGATTTTCAGGTTGAAGTTTCTTGACATAAGCATTGCATCCCCAAACTTTTAGAAACGACAGCTTAGGTTTCTTCCCAAACCATAATTCATACGGTGTCGTCTCAACGGACTTAGATGGTGCCCTATTTAAAGTGAATGTAGCTGTCTCTAGAGCGTATCCCCAAAAAGATAGCGGTAAATCGGTAAGAGACATCATAGATCGCACCATATCCAATAAAGTGCGATTACGACGTTCAGACACACCGTTACGCTGAGGTGTTCCAGGCGGCGTGAGTTGTGAAACGATTCCACATTTCCTTAAGTGCGTACCAAATTCGTGACTTAAATATTCTCCTCTATGATCTGATCGTAGGAACTTTATCTTTCGGGCACGTTGATTCTCTACCTCATTCTGAAATTCCTTGAACTTTTCAAAGGTCTCAGACTTGTTTTCATCAAGTAGACATACCCATATCTACTCAAGTCATCAGTGAGAGTGAGAACATAACGATATCCTCCACGAGCCTCAACGCTCATTGGACCGCACACATCAGTATGTATGATTTCCAATAAGTTGGTTGCTCGCTCCATTATTCCAGAGAACGGAGTCTTGGTCATTTTACCCATGAGGCATGGTTCGCATGTGTCAAATGATTCATAATCGAGAGACTCTAAAAGTCCATCAGCATGGAGCTTCTTCATGCGCTTGACACCAATGTGACCAAGGCGGCAGTGCCACAAGTATGTGGGACTATCGTTATCAACTTTACATCTTTTGGTATTCACACTATGAATATGTGTAACATCACGTTCGAGATTCATTAAGAATAAACCATTGACCATTGGGGCATGACCATAAAACATATCTCTCATATAAATTGGACAACCATTATTCTCGGATTTAAATGAGTAGCCATCTCGCATTAAACGAGATCCAGATACAATGTTCATGCTCAAACTTGGCACTAAATAAAAATTATTGAGGTTTAAAACTAATCCCATAGGTAAATGTAGAGGTAGCGTGCCAACGGCGATCACATCGACCTTGGAACCATTCTCGACGCGCATCATCACCTCGTCCTTCACCAGTCTCTGTTTATTCTGCAACTCCTGCTTTGAGTTACAAATATGAGCAACGGCACTAGTATCAAATACCCAGGAGCTACTACGAGCACTGGTAAGGTACACAACAATTACATGTATATCACATATACCTTTAGTGTTGCCGAACTTCTTGTCCGCTAAGTATTTGGGGCAGTTCCGCTTCCAGTGACCCTTCCCTTTGCAATAGAAGCACTCAGTCTCAGGCTTGGGTCCATTCTTTGACTTCTTCCCGGCAGCTGGCTTACCGGGCGTGGCAACTTCCTTGCCGTCCTTCTTGAAGTTCTTCTTACCCTTGCCTTTCTTGAACTTAGTGGTTTTATTCACCATCAACACTTGATGTTCTTTCTTGATCTCTACCTCCGCTGATTTTAGCATTGAATATACCTCAGGAATGGTCTTATCCATCCCCTGCATATTGAAGTTCATCACAAAGCTCTTGTAGCTCGGTGGAAGCGGCTGGAGGATTCTGTCAATAACTGCGTCATCCGGGAGATTAACTCCCAGCTGAGTCAGGCGGTTGTGCAACCCAGACATCTTGAGTATGTGCTCACTGACAGAACTATTTTCCTCCATCTTACAGCTGAAGAACTTGTCAGAGACTTCATATCTCTCGACCCGGGCATGAGCTTGGAAAACCATTTTCAGCTCTTCGAACATCTCATATGCTCCGTGTTGCTCAAAATGCTTTTGGAGCCCCGGTTCTAAGCTGTAAAGCATGCCGCACTGAACGAGGGAGTAATCATCAGCACGAGACTGCCAAGTGTTCATAACGTCTTGGTTCTCTGGGATGGGTGCTTCACCTAGCGGTGCTTCTAGGACATAATCTTTCTTGGCAGCTATGAGGATGATCCTCAGGTTCCAGACACAGTCCGTATAGTTGCTGCCATCATCTTTCATCTTGGTTTTCTTTATGAACGCATTGAAATTGAGGGTAACATGGGCCATTTGATCTACAAGACATATTGTAAAGATTTTAGACTTAAGTTCATGATAATTAAGTTCATCTAATCTAATTATTTAATGAACTCCCACTCAGATTAGACATCCCTCTAGTCATCTAAGTGATACATGATCCGGTTCGACTAGGCCGTGTCCGATCGTCACGTGAGACGGACTAGTCATCATCGGTGAACATCTCCATGTTGATCGTATCTTCCATACGATTCATGTTCGACCTTTCGGTCTCTTGTGTTTCGTGGCCATGTCTGTACATGATAGGCTCGTCAAGTTAACCTAAGTGTTTTGCATGTGTAAATCTGTCTTACACCCATTGTATGTGAATGTTAGAATCTATCACACCCGATCATCACGTGGTGCTTCGAAACGACGAACTTTCGCAACGGTGCACAGTTAGGGGGAACACTTTCTTGAAATTATTATGAGGGATCATCTTATTTACTACCGTCGTTCTAAGTAAACAAGATGCATAAACATAAAAAACACCACATGCAATTAAACAGTGATATGATATGGCCAATATCATATAGCTCCTTTGATCTCCATCTTCGGGGCTCCATGATCATCTTTGTCACTGGCATGACACCATGATCTCCATCATCGTGTCTCCATGAAGTTGCTCGCCAACTATTACTTCTACTACTATGGCTAATGGTTTAGCAATAAAGTAAAGTAATTACATGGCGTTAAATCATTAACACGCAGGTCATACAATAATTAAGACAACTCCTATGGCTCCTGCCGGTTGTCATACTCATCGACATGCAAGTCGTGATTCCTATTACAAGAACATGATCTCATACATCACAGTATATCATTCATCATTCATCACAACTTTTGGCCATATCACATCACAAATCATATGCTGCAAAACAAGTTAGACGTCCTCTAATTGTTGTTGCATGTTTTACGTGGCTGCAATAGGGTTCTAGCAAGAACATTTTCTTACCTACATGAAAGCCACAACGTGATTTGTCAACTTCTATTTACCCTTCATAAGGACCATTTTCATCGAATCCGCTCCAACTAAAGTGGGAGAGACAGACACCCGCTAACCACCTTATGCAACTAGTGCATGTCAGTCGGTGGAACCTGTCTCACGTAAGCGTACGTGTAAGGTCGGTCCGGGCCGCTTCATCCCACAATACCGCTGAAGCAAAATAAGACTAGTAGTGGCAAGAAAGTTGACAACATCTATGCCCACAACAAATTTGTGTTCTACTCGTGCAAAGAGAACTACGCATAGACCTAGCTCATGATGCCACTGTTGGGGTACGTTGCAGAAAATAAAAAATTTCCTACGGTTTCACCAAGATCAATCTATGAGTTCATCTAGAAACGAGAGAGAGGAGTGCATCTACATACCCTCGTAGATCGAGCGGAAGCGTTCAACAGAACGGGGTTGAGGGAGTCGTACTCGTCGTGATCCAAATCACCGGAGATCCTAGCGCCGAACGGACAGCACCTCCGCGTTCAACACACGTACGGTCAGGGAGACGTCTCCTCCTTGATCCAGCAAGGGGGGAGGAGAGGTTGATGAAGATCCAGCAGCACGACGGCGTGGTGGTGGATGCAGCAGTGATGTCGGCAGGGCTTCGCCAAGCGTCTGCGAGAGGGAGAGGTGTAGCAGAGGGAGAGCGAGGCGCCAAGAGCATGGGTGCGGCTGCCCTCCCTCCCCCCCTCTTCATATAAGGCCCCTAGGGGGGCGCCGGCCCTAGGAGATGGGATCTCCAAGGGGGGGCAGCAGCCAAGGGGGTGGCTTGCCCCCCAAGGCAAGTGGAGGCGCCCCCACCCCTAGGGTTTCCAACCCTAGGCGCAGGGGGCCCAAGGGGGGCGCACCAGCCCACCAGGGGCTGGTTCCCCTCCCAGTTCAGCCCATGGGCCCCTCCAGGATAGGTGGCCCCACCCGGTGGACCCCCGGGACCATTCTGGTGGTCCCGGTACAATACCGGTAACCCCCGAAACTTTCCCGATGGCCGAAACTTCACTTCCTATATATAATTTTTTACCTCTGGACCATGCCAGAACTCCTTGTGACGTCCAGGATCTCATTCGGGACTCTGAACAACTTTTGGGTTACTACATACTCATATCTCTACAACCCTAGCGTTACCGAACCTTAAGTGTGTAGACCCTACGGGTTCGGGAGACATGCAGACATGACCGAGACGCCTCTCCGGTCAATAACCAACAGCGGGATCTGGATACCCATGTTGGCTCCCTCATGATCCTCGATGATCTCATCGGATGAACCACGATGTCGAGGACTCAAGTAATCCCGTATACAATTCCCTTTGTCAATCGGTATGTTACATGCCCGAGATTCGATCGTCGGTATCCCAATACCTCGTTTAATCTCGTTACCGGCAAGTCACTTTACTCGTACCGTAATGCATGATCCCATGACCAGACACTTGGTCACACTAAGCTCATTATGATGATGCATTACCGAGTGGGCCCAGAGATACCTCTCCATCATCCGGAGTGACAAATCCCAGTCTCGATTCGTGCCAACCCAACAGACACTTTCAGAGATACCCGTAGTGTACCTTTATAGTTACCCAGTTACGTTGTGACATTTGGCACACCCAAATCACTCCTAAGGTATCTGGGAGTTGCACAATCTCATGGTCTAAGGAAATGATACTTTACATTCGGAAAAGCTCTAGCTAAACGAACTACACAATCTTTGAGCTATGCTTAGAATTGGGTCTTGTCCATCACATCATTCTCCTAATGATGTGATCACGTTATCAATGACATCCAATGCCCATAGTCAGGAAACCATGACTATCTGTTGATCAACGAGCTAGTCAACTAGAGGCTCACCAGGGACACGTTCTGGTCTATGTATTCACACGTGTATTACGATTTCCGGATAACACAATTATAGCATGAATAACAGACAATTATCATGAACAAAGAAATATAATAATAACCATTTTATTATTGCCTCTAGGGCATATTTCCAACAACCACATGCTAGTTTGCTGATGTGTAATTAAGCATAGACAACATTAAGCAGTCTGATGGAACCAACAGGTGGCGTCAGAACAAAACTAAAGCATATTAACTATATGTGCACTGGTATGTAATTTAACACATGTAACATGTTCACTGCCAGAAGTATGGCCCTACAGGTGCAAGCAGAATAACGCATCTCATGAAAAACTGAATGATGCCCTGAAGAAATTCAAAGGTGTGGTGCTTATGCTAGGAAAGTGAACGTAGGCACCGGCCGTTGGATAATAGTACCTGATTTTCGGCGGCGTATGGGTATTGTTGTCATACTTGATAGCTAAGGATCGTCGATGGTGCTCGTGTTGCGGTTGAGTTTGGGCCGGCTGTCGCCGTCGCTGAAGCTGCTCCGGTGCTACGGTTGTGGCGCCTGTCGACCTACAAGAAAGCTCATCTGTGGTAAGTGAACAGTTGCACGATAAAGAGAAAAACCAAAGGAGTACAAATCGAAATAACCTGATGAGGTTGCGGCGTCAGTAAAGAAGGACCGGTGGAGTTGAATATGGCGCCCGTGGAGCGGGTCCGGTGCAGTGGACGAAGGCTTCGACGGGCGCTTTGTATTGTGCTTTCGGTGAGGCGGATCTGTTGCGTCGGATGAGGGCTTGTATGAAGGGCCAGCGAAGGGGCGGACGAGGGAGTCAGTGAAGGGCCTACGCTGTGGTGGAGGGTGCTGATTAAGCAGATCCGGTGCGGTGGACCATGATGGCGGTCAAGGAGATCTGGAGCGGTGGACAGCCAGTCGCTGAAGCGGCTCCGGTGAAGTGGTGAGTTGGCAGTTGGGGCTTCCAAGGTGCGGAAGGTAGATCCGGCGGGGTGTGAGGTCCACCGTTGCGGCGGAGGACTAGATTCGGCGGCTTGCCATGGTTGGGGGGGTCGGGGAGGGGAAGGGGAGGCGCTCTGGGGAAGAATGTCGGTGGCAAAGAGGGGCAAACAATGGAGTTACCAAAGCAGCCCTTTTCCGTTCATGTGGCAGGGGTAAAACAGGAATATCGCAGGGCTAAACTTTGGGGCGCGTAATATTTCGATGTGAGCTTGGAAGTTTGAAAGCTTTTGGCGCCTAAAATTATAAGTATTCTGCTCTCGTACGACCGACTATGATATCATGGTCGACAATTTGTTTGTTTTGCACGCAAAAAAATGTGCAAGTTTTGAAAATCAATGTCTCCAACTCGAAACTTAGATTGTCCATTCAATTCAAATATGGATCATTGAGCTACTACAAGCAAATACCATCATACGGTCCAATTCAAATGAAATTCCAAATGTGTTTATCCTAAATATGATGACAAAAGCAAAAATGTGTATGTGTATGAATAAAGTGGATGATTATAAAGTTTGAACATGCTCGTATGTGTATATCTCTAGGTTTGATATATGAATTTGAAATCACGAAATCCCGGCTTAAAAAATGTACCTCCATTTAAATGAATTACAAAAGCTAATGATGGAGTCGAATTCCAAAATTCCAATCTTAGGTTTGTAATTCTGGTACATCAAGGTATATCACGCATATTCAAAAGTATTGTTATCTCATAGTACAAACTGTGAAACAAATGGATCAACCATGAGTGCACAATATCTCAATTATGCTAAAGTCCCTCAAATATAGACACCTCACTCTTTATCTGAAGTCAACCCCCCCCCCACCTCCACCACACACACACACACACACACACATAGAGAAGTCGTTCTATCCCCCAAACACCAACACGCGAGCACATTAACACCTCTCTCTTGTAGAGTACGGACCGCAACATAGGTCTCTATCACTTTGTCTCTCGGGCATGCACACATCTCTTCCCTCACTCTCTAGGTCTCCTGCTATCTCTCTTACCCAAGCACACGCACTATGTAGAGTGTATATTTCCCATACACACAAAATGTCGCCCCCAAATGTCTATCTCCCTAGTTATGTGGTTCTCGCGCACTCACCTCACACACCACCCCCACTGCAAAGAAGCACACTTTGTCTCCTTGTGCACCACTCTCCTCTTTCTATCTCTCCCACATGCAGACCCACCCCAGCTCCTTCCCTGCATACATATATGTCGTGACTCTTTGCATAGCTCCCTAATGTATAATCGTTCTCTATTTCGCATATTGTTCTCTACACCATCTATTCTAGATCTCTCATGAAGTCCCTATCACACACACGATGACTCGCTTCCCTTGCGTCTCCGTTCATAGGCCAATTTCGGACAACATCAACATTGTCTCCCTATCTATACGCCATTTATGGACACAAACGACCCCTCTCGCCCCTCTCTTCCTCTCTCTCTCTCTCTCTCTCTCTCTCTCTCTCTCTCTCTCTCTCTCTCTCTCCGTCGCTAGCTCTCTCTTTCTCTCGCTCTCACACCCCTCTCCCACAAACACACTCGATGTCTCTTACAAATAGTCTGCTCCCCCAGCCCGCACCCGTGCTATCCCTCTACTACACACGTCACACCATTCCCCCTTCCCTTATACTAGGTTTACATCATCAGTGGTCTCTCTATCCACGTACACTCTCTCCCTCTCACACACAAACACGTGCACAAACACACACAAACACGCACAAACACCCATTTATCTGGATCCTCATCTCTCCCCATGTCCTCATGTGTATCTCACACACTCACTCTCTAATTATGTATATGTATCTCCACGTTACACAACACAAAGCCCCATGTACATGTCTCTCTCTATCCTCCACACACATAGACACAGAGAATCGGTTACCATTGCCTCAGTCTCTAACATAGCACACACGCACACTGTCTCTCTCTCTCTCTCTCGCAAACATGCTCATCAAGGGTTTCCCCCGTGAATAACTTACCGTCTATTCATCAACAGTCATGGCAGTACGGCGAACACGAGACATGAAAAAGAATAAATCTACACGTGCTTAGACCACCTAGTATGACTACTAGGATTAGAGCAAGCTAGAAAATGCGCCGCCGTCACCCCCTCCTTGTCGGCGACGGGAAAATCTTTGTTTTACACAGTCGAGAAGTCATTGTGCTAAGGCCCCACATGCCGAGGCGTTGAATAGAATGTAGATGCTAGTTTACGGAAGCAAGTATCGATAATACGTTTGTATCTCCATACTTATATTTCTTCTCTTATAAAAAACCGAGGTGGTGATGATGGTACGTGTGCCATCTTGCAATATAGACCGTCCGATCTATATCTGACGGATGGAAATTAAACTAAAAGATACCCGCACCCCTCTCCACATTTGCAGACAAGGCCTTCCCTCATTCATCCCTATCTCCAACAAACCTCATTGTTGAGCAATAAAGAAAGGAAGCCTCTGGAACAAACTGGCCTCGTGGCCGCTGCCGGTGTCGTCAATCCCCATGCCTCCGCTCAGTCCGACCACCAACCACCACCACACCCCACTCCTCTTCACCTTATCTCATATTTCTCGAGATATCATTAGTTTTTACACATGGGATTACTCCCGCAAGGGTCAATCACAACAAGTGTTTTACAAAAAATGCATCTTGATGTTCCGTGCAATGCACGGATCTTGCTAGTACTCCTACACAAGACTAAGTTGGTGATGCTGGTGTGTCTGCCATCCGTCGTTTCTGACCATTAGATCTACATCTAACGATTGTGAGGTAAGTTCTTGCCTTTTCTCACTAACATCCCACTTGTCTACCAATTTGCAGAAAAACCCGTAATTAGTATCTTAAAACCAACCACATCCCTCCCCGACCTCACCAAAGCAGCCCAAGGAATATATTCTAATTGAAACATATGTATATCAAAATTAGAGTGTTTTGTACCAAGTTTGTGAATAAGTATTATTCTAATTATGATTCGGTGCAACGGACATGAACATTGCTAGTATTTCCAACCATGCACTTTTTTCCTAGTATTCCATAGTTTCGAGTTTTCCATCAAGATATTAGTCACTCATGGTTGATATTTACTTTCAATCATGTACACATATGCATTATGTAACTAGCCTTCCTTATTGGCTTCCAAAGCTTAACTTTCACTCCTACTTACAATATGTAGAGTATTTAACAAAAAACTACCACTTTCAACCAGCCATAGGAAGAATCTATTGTACAAAAAATAGCAAAAACATACGCAAAATTTCTTAATCCACACTAAAAACTACTACCTAGTACTCCTACCGATTAGGTTCGTTTAAACCCATTTATGACAGGGTTGGCCCACACGTCCGTGCTGACGAAGCAGCTTAAACCAACACATTTTGTTTGACCGTTGACACGAGGGACCCACATCTGACCTTCTATCATGTTATTCCCCCTCAAATCATTATTTTTCCTGAACATTACTTCAAACAGTACTGATGCGTGTTCGTCGGTGGCGCCGGTGATGAGCGAGTTGGCCACTGCTCCGCCGGACGGGCCAGACGGTGCGCTGGCCTCCGCACGGGTTGGTAGGCTGGCCCGAGCATGACTCACGAGCGAGCAAGCCACCACGCTAGCCTTCGCTCGAGCCAGATGGCTGGACTGAGGGCGGCGCTCGCGAGCAAGCCAGCGCGCTGCAGTGCCAACCTAGCTAGCAAACCTTGTAGACAAGTAGTTGGACGGAGCTATCTTGGCTAGCTAGCGGCCGCGAGCGCCGGACGGAGCTGGCATCCGGGCTGCCGCAACATGGGCTCCGCACCGCCGGCGGTTTTGACCTCGCCTTCTGTCGGCGGCGGTAGCTGCGTCCCATGGCCGAGGATGACTAGGTGGACGGGCCGGAGGTAGGAGGTCACTCGAGGATTTTTGTTGGTAAGAGCATGTACAATGGTTGATAAGGTAGTCTTATCTTAAGTCTGCCACGTATGCATGTCATAGTAGTTTCTTGGCATTTTAGTGGTTTCTTCCATTAATAGGAGTTTCTTGTAAGGAACAATGTACGTACTACTAGCGACAAGAGGCAATTCTAGGTTGCGTTGTACTCCAACGAGTACTACTCTGTAGCGGGAGTGTATACCTCGTTTTGTGGGTTCGATCCCGGCCGAACGCACGGCGGCCTTTTTTTTAAAATAGTACTACTACACTTTGCTGCGAGCCATATTTTACACAGGTAGTTTGAGTTTTGAAGTCGAACGAACGTGCGGCCCCACAATCTGGGTGCACTGGACAGCCTAGCCACGTGAACGGGGTTTCCTTCCCAGCATCCCGTGGCTCGCATGCTCGCCCTAGCCGCACCTTGCTTGCAGCTTCCTCATCAGCTAGTAGCATATTTAAACTAGCGCCTCCCAATTAAGCCCGAGGAGCCGGAAAAGCCTGGCGGGGCATTGGGAACTGTGCAATATGGCTCCGTACGTAAAGTGCTCTACTACTACTCTGTAGCTTGTGGCGTTGCACGCATGGACTTCACTCCAGTATCAGCTCTACTATAAAAGAAATTCCTCTTGACGTGTTTTTTTAAACGGAGGCAAAAGCTTTGCTTCATCTCATTCATAAAGAAGGAACTACTACTAACAAAGTTCGACTAGATCCATTACACCTCCACAAATGGAAGCGAAAAGCCTAGTCTCGCTGTATCAAATAACTCAAATGTTCTGCCCCCGCAGTAACCTTCGCTGATAAACAGGCTACTAGTGTGTGCATGAGAGGAGTGGCTGAGTAGGCCAGTTACTCCTACGTGAGAGGAGCGGCTGAATATAGCACCGAGAGTACCCACTAGGCCACTACGCAGGTGTACTTCCCCTGCATTGATAGTACAGCGATGGTTCTAGAGAATAGTAGTACCCTCCACTTCCAACTGTAGCTCCTTGGCCCTGAGATTCAAGAGTTCAAAACTGGTGCACTATACTAGACTAGACTAGAAGTACAGTACATCGCACTACTAGTTGAGAAAATTAGTACTGGTACTGCTACAGTACGAGTACGTACGCTCTGTCACATAATGTAAGACGTTTTTTGACACTAGTTGGCGTGTACAAAATATGGCAAAAACATACGCAAAATTTCTTAATCCATGCCAAAAACTACTACCTAGTGCCAAAAATTTCTTACTAGTGCTATTATTTACAGTATAATGCAATCCCATAACATTCCATAATGCTAGTACTAGTTGTAAATAATAGCCTCACCCCTTCGCTGAGGAACGATCTATAGTTGGAAGGGACGAGGCCCTGAGGTTACTACGCTCTCATCTCCTCCTCGCTAGTTCCCCTCCCCCCGAAGAGAAGGCAGTTCGTCGCTGCTCCCATGGATTCGCCAGGCGGTTCTCCTCCTTGTCGGGGCTGGGAGACCTTGGATGACGATCCTCTGGGAGAAATCGCACGCCGCTCAGACGTCCTCACCGCTGCAAGACTCGGTGCTTCCTGCACCAACTTTTTCAAGACGTTGTTTAAACAGGCTTGGGAAAAGGCCATGCTTGTTGGTCTTCCATGCATCCTCGAGGAGAAGGTTCTTCTATGGGACAATCCTTCGAACAGTCCACTGCTCCCTGGCCATTGTTGCACGTTGACTCCGCTAGAGTTGCCAACATTGAGAGGTAGTCAGATTTTGTCCGATGAGCAGGTCAGTAATGGAGTTTGATCATGTAGTACTTAGTTATTCCATTTCCATCCCATAATTTCTCCATTGCCCACCGTCTTATATATAGGTATGGGTCGGTGCCAACGAAGATTGGCTTGCATACCTCCGGCCGGATATCACCATCATTTTGCACAACATCCATAGCAATGTGGCCATTCCGGTAGACCCCTTCTCCACCATTGGGATCGGCCTTCCGGACTGGCTGGGCTTGAATACGTATGATGATGCCTACATGAGATTGATGAAGATAGCAATTGCGGACCCGCCGACAAAGCGACGCAGCTACGACGATTACTATCTCATCGTGGTGTTCGACATAAGGATTGCCATCAATGCAAGACGCAGTAACGACAGAGGTTGGCGCATGTTGGCAACGACAGATTTGTACCCCTACACGTTCGAAGACGTTGTGCGCCATCTAGGCCGCATCTTCGCGGTGACAAGCCAGGGGACTTGCTTCATCTGGTTGCCATCCTATAGTACGGGAGATTACAAACGGAATTCACAAACCATCATTTGCATCCCTAACGGTACTCCATTATTTTGCAAGGACCAGTCATCCCCCGATCAAAATAAGATCGCTGATCCTGGATGTGCATTTGCATCCATGATTCGGTCTAACCTAGAACCTTGTAGCTGACTTTGGCATATTGGGATCAACTATCTTAGCAGTCGTTACCCATGGTACCACTGATGTGCAACATGGTCACACAATCTACCACGATCGGACCGTCACCATCTACCCAGGTATTCCATTTTTTTAACCCTCTCGCCTTCTCTTTCATTGTTGTACTAGTAGTATACTTAGTAGTACTAGTAGGAGTACTTTTTACCTTGGAGGACGCTTATAGCTAGCTAGGCCCTTGAAGACTTGAACCCACTAGCTGCCACCATTTTTGTGTTTCCATGTCTTACTATCTCATCCATGTAGCCAAGAGTGGCTATATATAATAAGTCAGTTATTTTATTTCCTATCTACCGGAGTAGTACTATTTGCTGCACAGTATTACTGACCGCCATATTTGAGCACAACATTATTATGCATGGACCTTGACTATGTACGTCACCGTGTGTCAAGATCTGGGATGCCGCGTGTACCATATGAACGGCGCCGAGTTCGACCCCCGTGATGCTACGTGGGTGCCGACGAAAACTCTTGGAGAGTACTCGCTTTTCATCGGGGACAGCTACCCCATTGTGAAGCGGATGCCACCTTCCGTGCACGACACGGAAGGCCTGCCATTCATGAAGCATGGTTGAGTCTTCATTGCACACTGCCGGATGAACGACATGCTGGGACACGCTATCCCTGATTTATGCCACTTCAGCATGGATGAGTCTCCATCGTGTGGAACCAGACTAGAAAGCTGCGACAATGATTCCTGTTTCCACCGCTATGGATCGTGCCATCCATGAAGAACACCTGGGACTGAAACCTGGAGGAGGACATGCATGTAGCCCATCTATAACGTGTAAGTGGAGTACGGTAATTGTGAACGGTAGCGTTGTGAATATATGTAGACTAGTCGTGCACAAATTTATCACATGAATTGGAGATGAACTTGTGTGGCATACTAGCATTTGTCCTTTAGAATTTATTACTAGTAAATGTGTTATGTGTACGTGCAACTTGTGTGGTTGTTGCATGGGCTCCAACATGCTCTTTGAGAAAAAAAGGTGGCACAGCTTTGGATATACATGACGTGGCGGCATCATACAGTAGCATCGTTTGCTATAGTTGTAGTACACTCCTACTAGGACGACAACTCCTATAAAACCTTGCGCTTGGCTCTTTGCCTCTTCGGGAGGTTCAACAGTTCGTACTCGTGTGAACCTTGCACTTGGCTCTTCGCCTCTTCGGAAGGTCCAACAATGATGATACTACAGTACAATATGCGTCTGGCAATCTGACACCGATTGAACTGCTGCACATCCACCGCTAGGGCGTGGGCGAGGGCGAGGAAGAGGGAGAGGGAGGGAGAGGGAGAGGGCGTTCTAGTCAAAGCCCTCTCCTCGTCCTGCGAACCACCGCGCGCGTGGGCGAGGGAGAGGTATAGTAAGCAAGCTTCTCCTCGTTCGGCGAGTTGACGGGACACATCAAAGGAGTACTAGTACTACTCCCTCCGTCCAGGTGTATAGGGCATTTAAGAAGGTGCAGCACGACCTAGGTGCGTATGGATTGGACTAGAGAAAATTAATTAGCGCGTGTTTATATGTGAATTCATTGCACTGTTTGGGGCAATGCACTTGGGCAGCCAACCACGGAGCCTGGCTGTTCGCATGCGCGTACGATAATTATGTCTTGTGGGTTGCATGCACGGCCGTTTGCAATGACTAGCCTACGTATGTGCCTTGCTATGTGTACTGGACTCACAAAATTAATTACTCCACACCGGATTAGCTAAATGTAGCTAAGTTAATTACTGGACTCACAATATTATTGGAATTCCTGGATTTGGTTAGATGCCTAATGCACCTGGACGGAGGGAGAGGGACATTGAACTGTTGCACGTCCACCACGAGGGCGAGGGCGAGGGCGAGGGAGAGGGAGAGGGCGCTGTAGTCAAAACCCTCCCCTCGTCCTGCGAACCACCGCACATGTGGGCGAGGGAGAGGCGTAGTAAGCAAGCTTCTCCTCGTTTGGCAAGTTGACGGGACATATCAAAGCAGTACTAGTACTAGTAGTTGTCCGTACTGCGTCCTTTCCGATTAATATGGCTTAATTTGAAACAAGAAAAATACACTGGCGGTCAACGTATGTAACAATACGCTCTTTACGGTAACTATATATAGTTTTGCGACGATTATATGATCACTAGCTCATCGTAGAGCACCGTATTTCACCCTACTGACCGGCCACATAGTCGATGTGGCACTTTGTTGACTGGTTAAATTTTCACCTGGTTTCTGGGTCCCACCTGTCAGTTGGCGGAGCAAAGAAATCAGTTAAACAAAACTTTACGCAGGTGCGACACGAGTCCAACCCTTGCGCACGAACCACCCTGGCTGTGTATGTGAGTGCATGCACGTGTCCTCCCTCGGTCTTCCAACAAAGAGTGTACATCGGCTACAAAACAAAGAGTGTGGTACATAATGTACATCTACACTTCCAATGCATTTAGCCTTTAATCTAAATCGATATTGATTGACTAATGCACCAACTTGTGCTGTAGGTATAGGCTACATGTCTATCCTTAATTACAGCATGCAACGGCCTTCATTTAATCTTCTTATCTCAATGGTCGCATGCACACATAAGTCTGCTACTTTTGGGCGTTAATTATGCCCTGGTAAATGTGTAAATCCCTAAATGTACAGTCTTTCACGGACGTAGGGAGTAGGTTGAGCACTTGAGCATGAGCTGTGTTTGTTGTGTCGTGTGCTGTGTGCCGCATGGGTGCGTGAGTGTTACGTGCGTCCATGTGTACATGTGAGTGTTGCATGTTGCATGCATGCATGCATGCATGCATGTGGCTTACTCCCTTCCATTGACATGTTCATATTTCAAGCTTCCTCTGTTCCCTCCATATGGTGATACTCCCTCTGTTCCCAAATAGTATGGAGTAAAAGCCTCCCTCTGTTCCCAAATACGGAGTATTTGTCTTTCTACAGATTTCAACAAGTGACTAGGTACAGAGCAAAATGAGTGAAGTGAGCGTAGAGGCATAGGGATACTGTAGAAAGGAAGTCCTCGCGATCCATTATTCCCCATATCGGTCAGAGAGAACTATTCAACTAGTCGTCGCAATGAAGTGACAATACACACTGCAGCAGATGGGACACATAATTAATAAGCTGAACCAGCGTGTTGTTGCAACTAAATCAGCCTTACCCAGTAATGCCATCATGTTTGCCAGTAGAGCATGCTTCCGCAAATACGCCTACGCACCTCTGTCCTCCATTAACTGACATATGGGCCCTCTTGTGGTAGACCCACATGTCACTGGTGTAACTATTTACACTCCAAAGGACGGTATATCCTGGTAGTAGTACTAGTAGAATTGAGATTTAATGCACTTTATTCCCCGTCTTCCACTCTTCTTCTTCCTCCTCTCTTCCCCATCTTCGTCCGCACACCATTTACCCCCGCTCACTGCTCGCCTGCCCACGCCATCTTCCTTGGTAGCTTGCGCATACCATATCCCCCCGCTCACTGCTCGGCCACACGAGGAGAAGCTTCTTCGCTCGCCCGCCCGAATCCACTTCCCTGCTGGCTCGCAGGCACCGAAAACCCCAATGGCAGAACTGACTGACATGCAGAACCGCGATTGGAATTCCCTCCCCGATGTTCTCTTGGAGTAGATCTGTAGTCGTATGGACCTACTCAGCACCGTCTCTCTGGCCGCATGCTCGGTGTCTTTGTACCGTCTACTCGTCTGCAACCGGCCGGCTCTTTTCAAGACACCCTGCTTGCTGATGCCCGATCCTCGCAGGCGGCCCAGACACCGACTTGACGATCCTATAGAGGTTGTCGTGGTGCCCCTCGACATGCTACCACTACTTGTCCACCTGTCCTTCATGCGCGGCCACTACTGGGGGGGCATGAAGGCCAACTGGATCGTCCTCATCCACCACATCGGTAGTCCGTGGCATCTCGTGGATATCTACACCCAGCGAGAGATCACCCTTCCATCGTTGGATACCGCCGACATCGAGCCTCACGGCCCGCCGGACACTCCTGCCTACTACGCACGAGACGCATCAAGCTTTTGGCTCGACCTCTGTTTGCAGAAAGTTGTAATCTGCGAAGTGCCCACACCATCAGAAGACTACATGGATTACAAGCTCATTTCCTTGTTCAACATGGGATTAGTCTATCTGGAATCCGTCCGCCATACATGGTTATGGCTCATCATCAATCCTGTTGAGGCAACATTTCTGTCTGATGCTATAGTGCATGGTGCCATCGTTTACACGGCCGACGCATAGATTGGCTGCCTATACTGGTGGATTCTATCATCATGTAATTTTTCTATCTCATCTCATCTTTACCTTATGAATACGACTGCATGTTCATTTGTTACAAATTTAGAATGCATAGCATGTCTATAACCACATCATTGCTATGTGTTCCTCTCATTTCCTAGATTTTTATGACCACACGTGTTATTGTTAGAGTTGATATGAGAACAATTGGCATCTAATGATTGTTAGAATACATATTATGAGCATAACATCATGATTGCTATATGTTACTCTCGTTTACAATATTTTTATAACAATGCATGTTATTGCTTAGAGTTGATATGAGAACAGTAGTAGTAAGTGCTATGGTAGAATATGAGTAGGCGCTGCCATAGCTGTTTTCCTCTCATTGTTACATGATGTTTGAACCATGACATGTTGCTAGAATATGAAAGCCATTGGCTTATTTTTTTTAACTTGGGGTATGATTATGACCACGACATTGCAATTCTCTTTCTATGATATGTGTCACTGTTATAATAATCTTAATTTCACACATACTCTGAACATGATTGTTTATTTTCGTCCTTTTGGTCTCCAATTTGAATTGTTGCAGCAGACGCAAATGCGCTGGCCTTCATGATTCCAGGACCTGGAATCATACCAGCCGATGGGTGGTGGTTTATCGCTTGTTCAGCTGACGGCGGTCATTTGATGCTCATTCGCATGTACCAAATTGACCAAACCATTACATCAAACCACCTGCAGTACAATGCATGGGGCATTCATGACATTGATGGCTATGGCTGCTTCGTGATCGAGAAAGATCCCAGCTCTGTTGGGCCAGGCGTATTCAACTGGAGGCGGGTTTACAGCCTCGGCAACCACTCCTTGTTCCTCGGCCTCAATTATCCGATCATCCAACCAATCATCGATCATATCACCGGTGATGATTACTGTGCCATGCAACTTCCATTCGCGAGGGGGGCTGTGTTTACACATCATACCATGGGTTTCATGAATCACCATATCCAGAGATTCGTCGACACAACTTGTTGCCAGGTATTTTTCAGTGTGTGAAAGGCATCAAGCTTCCATGCGATGGATGGCTTTTGCAAACCCGACATGCGGTGATGTGGTTCATGCCAACAGCAAATATGCACAACTTGATTCGTGCTGATATCTAGACTGAGCCATGTATTCTGCTGCTGTAGCACGACCCTCTTTTGTTGGATATTATGTACTGTTGTTAGTTTGAAGCACTCCTCTGGTTTGAAGGATAGATACCTTCCTAGGATCAAGTGCATCCTAACTCACCTGCGTAGGATGTACTGATAATGATGATGGAGATGTTGTGCAGAAGCCATATATATATATATATATATATATCAGTTAGGCTTCAAGTGTGTACTTGTTAGTTAAACCTATGTATAAATTGTGACACTAAATACGACTAGTAAGTAGTACAGTAGCAGTACTAGTATACATCGGTCAAATTATTCATCATGTCCACACATTGAATTGATGTGACAACATGCTACGCGTGAGGTGACATAAGAATCCCGGCGGCGTGTTCAGGTATTCTGGACTTCAGATTTGGAGTACCACTTATCTGTCAAAATCTTTCATCATTCACTTCAAACAGTCGATTGATCATACATTGAGTACCATATAACTAGAATTACCGATGCAAGTCGAAGAAGGATTGGCCAGTGCTGCCGGCTGGGGTCAAGTTCGATCCCATGGATCAGGAGCTGATCGAGCACCTTGAGGCCAAAGTGAGTGCTGACAGCGCGAGATTTCAGTCTCTCATCGATTTGTTCATACCAACCATCGACAGCGAGCACAACATATGCTACACCCAACCTGAGAAACTTCCAGGTAAGACACCGATCGGCCGTCTACTTGCACAAACATATTCCTTTGTTTATAGCTCTATTTTTCTTTTTAGACGCAGACCTGGTGAAGAAATTACAATTTGACAGTTAATAAAAAGTGAAACAAGTGACTGCTACATGCCAAAGATGTTATGAAAATGCCAACTACGTACACTAAAACCTGTATTCCACAATACTCCAGGTATCACACTGGGTGGTCTAAGGAAGCAATTCTTCCAGCGCAATTCCAGGGCGTTCAAAAGGGGCACGTGGATGCGTCGCAAGATACAGTCGGAGTGCGGCATGCACGCGATGTGGCACAAGTATGGCAATACCTTGCTGGTGATGGTCAACGGTCGGCAGACGGGCAGCAAAAAAGGTTCTGGTGCTGCACACCAACAAGAACTTCGACCAGTAGAGGGCCAACTGGGTGATGCACCAGTACCACCTCGGGGACCTGGAGCAAGAGAAGGAGCGGAAACTGGTCCTCTGCAAGATTTTCTACTAGAAGAACACTAGGGCCAGGAGTAAAAAGAATATAAGTTAGTTAGGTATTGGTAGTTGTACTACCTTGTCGTCCGCAAGTTGGTATTGTTGTTAACGATCTTTTGGTATGAACTTGCATTTGCTTCCAACCATCATGCCGAGGGTCGGCATGGATATAAAGCTGAATCATTTGTTTCGAAACGAATTTTCAGGCACCTGATTTTTATTTGATGGGTAGCATAAGCACCCGCTAGCGTTAGTTATATTTTGTCTTACAACATCCGCAGGCAGTTTTTTTTACTGAATCAAACACACAGCCCAGTTCTATTTTCCTCTTGAAACGCATGTCCTACATCCGTTTTCTAATCTCTACCTATAGTTTTACTAGTTCATATACACGTATCATTATATTGAAAACACATGAAATTCCCTTCTCATATTTACATCCTTATTTTTGTTGTTTTTTCCCACCCAGCGCTGATTTTTTTACCACTGGTTTTCCCTTAAACCAACTCAATTGTCCCACGTCATATTTGCTCACAAAAACAAAACGATTTTTTTGGCAAATCAATAAGTTCTTAAAAAATGTTTATCATTTCGGGATTACAACAGTTCGGACTCCACCGAAATATGCAAAATAAGGTTGAACTTTTTGACCATGGTCCTAGGCAGAAAATGGGCTGTAATAAATTACTTAAGAATTAGCAAATGGGCTGTAAATTATAGAAAATAGCAAATGGGCTTTATGTTGTCTGCAACAGATTTGGAGGCTGACTTGTGGGCCTACCAAGTTCATGCATACACAAGGTTTCGCAAAAAAGAAACTTAGTCAGCAATCGACTATACCAGCGTCAGACCATTAGATGTCAATCTAACGGCAATCGTGCTTCTTCAGTCTCTGATCTTCCTGCCCCAGCCGCCCAAACCAGCACCGTCGGAACCGCCTGCTCCCGCCTCCCGTGGTCGGCAGTGCTGCCGGGCAGGCCTCACGGACCCATCATACTCACATCCCTGGCCTGTCTATCCCTCTACTCACCCACACCTCCTTTTATTTTCCGGCGACGACAGCCGAACCAACCAACCCTCGTACTCTCCACCGCGTGGGCAGCCACTGCCGTGTCTTCCCCGGCTGCATGTCATTCCCTTTGTAGGCCTCGCCGTCATCCACCGCCCTGGTGCTCTCGCCGCAGCATGGTCAACGATTTCCATCCAACGGTCGTAGTGCTTCTTCAACCTCTGGTCTTCTTGCCCCAGCCGCCCAAAGCAGTGCCGGTCGTGCTGCATGCTCCTGCCTCCCGTGGTCAGCTGTGCTATCGCGGAGGCCTCACTATCCCCATACTACTCCCACCGCTGGCCAGGCCATCCCTCCAATCACCCACTCCCCCTGTTATTCTGCGGCGACGACAGCCTCACACCGCAGCCGAACCAGTGAACCCTCGTGCTCCTTCCCGCGTGGGCATCCACTGCCGCGTCTTCCCCGGCTCCGCGTCGTCCCTTCCTAGGCCTCGCCGTCGTCCACTGCTGTGGTGGTCTCGGCGCGGCGTGGTCAATGTGGTCAACGACCGAATTCCATCGGAAGAATACTGTACGTGAAGAGGCTTACTGCTGGGTCCACGGCACCCGCAAGGAAGTGCCTCCTTATTACGCGGAAAATAATTATTCCTCCACCTAACAGCAGGGACCCATCGGACGGGCCACCAGTATTTCGCGAAAAAAACGTTTGCCCCTGACTGCTGGGACCCACCCGACGGGCCACCGTATTTCACGAAAAAAACGTTCCCCCTGCTGTCAGCTCAGACCCACCGGAAGTGCCTCCTTATTACGCACAAAAAAATGAATACCCCCCTGCTAGCTGGGACCCACCTTTGTGGGAGGCTGACTTGTGGGCCTACTAAGTTGACGGGGACGGAGGGCTTTGTCAACTTAGTCAATATAAACGATTCTAGCTCCAGTGACCGTACGATGTCCATCCAACGGTCGTAGTGCTTCTTCAACCTCTAGTCTTCTTGTTCCAGCCGCCCAAAGCAGCGCCGGTCGTGCCGCATGCTCCTGCTTCCCGTGGCCGGATGTGCTACTGTGGAAGCCTCACCGCCCCATACTATTCCCACCGCTGGCCAGGACCTGCGGCGACGGCGGCCTCACACCGTAGCCGAACCAGTGAACCCTCGTACTCCTCTCCGTGCGGGCTTCCACTGCCACGTCTTCCCCGGCTCCGCGTCGTCCCCTTCCTTAGGCCTCGTCGTCGTCCACCGCCGTGGTGCTCTCCGTGCGGCGTGGTCAACGTTGTCAAGGAACGACTTCCATCGGAAGAGTACTGTACGTGGAGAGGCTGATAGCTGGGTCCACGGCCACAGCCCAGTTTTTTTTGTGATTTGCCAAGTAAGTCACTTTGTCAGGCATGTTGGGCTGTAAATCTTTCAAGACGAGGAGAGCTTTCATTCGGCTGGCCGAGAAAATGGCCCATCAGTAATGAGAAATGGGCTGAACATTTTGAAAACACATCAAACCAGCAATTAGTTTTAAATATATTTTTTTCATTTCAAGATTTTAAATTACATTAATTTTTATGCGTGGAGAATTTGTTGGATTTTATATTGATATACATTTATTTTTAAAAACAGTTTGAATGTGAGTCAAAATTTTGGGATTAAAAACAGTTCGAACCGCACCGAAATATGCAAAAATTCGTATAATTTTCTAACCGTGGCCACAATATGGGCTGTAATGCTAACAAAAAGAATATGGGCTCCAAAAATAACCTTAAGAATTAGCAAATGGGCTGTAAAATATTAGAAATAATGGCAGATGGGTTGTATGCTGTTTTCCACAGATTTGAGGCTTTCCTAAAAAAAGGTTGACGCATAAGCAGTGACGGTTGGATGTCCATCCAACGGCCGTCGTGCTTCTTCAATCTCCGCTCTTCCTGCTCTAGCCGCTCAAATAAGCGCCGGTGGGACTTCCTGTTCCCTCCTCTCCGTGGCCGGCTGTGCTGCCGCGCAGGCCTCACCGCCCCACCGTACTCCCATCGCTGGCCTAGCCATCCCTCTACTCACCCACACCTGCTATTATTCTCTGGCGACGGCAGACGAACCAGCAAACCCTCGTACAGTCATACTCCCGTCCACGTGGGAAACAACTGCCGAGTCTTCCCTGCCTCCATGTCGTCCCCTTCCTAGGCCTCACTGTCGTCCACCTCTGTGGTGCTCTCGGCGCGGCGTGGTCAATGTGGTCAACGACCGACTTCCACCGGAAGAGTACTATGCGTGGAGAGGCTGACAGCTGGGTCCACGGCCGCAGCAAGGAAGTTCCTCCTTATTACGCGCAAAATAATTATTCCTCCACCTGACAGCGGGGACCCACCGGACGGGCCACCGTATTTCGCGAAAAAAATGTTTCCCCCTGACTGCTAAGACCCACCAGCTACACCTTCGTACACAAGGAAGTCCGTCCGGGCAAAAAAAACGATTCGCCCCCCTGACTGCTGGGACCCACCAGCTACATCTTCGCACGCAAGGAAGTGCGTCCGGGTAAAAAAAATGATTCGCCCCCTGACTGCTGGGATCCACCAGCTACATCTTCGCAGGCAAGGAAGTGCCTGACAATCGGGACCCACCTGGTTGAAGCGTACGTAGCATTGTCATTCTGGTCGCGAACGTGTACGTACATATATACTGGTGGATGTAGAGGCGCGCACGTGTCGTAGTAGAGGCACGCACGTGTCGTAGTAGAGGCGCGCACGTAGCATGTACACGTACGTACAACAGCAGGGTGCAAGAACGAAAATATGGCCACGTACGTACATACGAGCAGGGTCTCAAACGCCTACTCGCGCATATGTACATGGCTGGGTCGGAACGGAGAAACAGCATCGTCGTCATGTTCATGGGGAGCCAACCAGCTGGGTCGGAACGGAATGCGTGGTCGTGTTCATCGGGAGGACTTGGACGGAACAGGCGATGGAAACGAGGCCTGGCGTACCGCACAATGGAGGAAACGTCCCTGTGTTCGACCGGCCACGTTCGAAACGGGATCCTGTTGATCGGGAGGGGTGTGGCGTACCGCAAAATGGAGGAAACGGACCTCCTACGGTCAAAACGGGGGTCCTGTTGATCGGGAGGGGTGTGGCGTACCGCAAAATGGAGGAAACGGACCTCCTACGCTCGAAACGGGGGTCCTGTTGATCGGGAGGGGTGTGGCATACCGCAAAACGGACGAAATAGACCTCCTACGGTCGAAACGGGGATCCTGTTGATTGGGAGGGGTGTGGCGTACCGCAAAACAGACGAAACGGACTTGTGTTGGAGCGCTACGTTCGAAACGGGGTCCTGTTCATTGGGAGGGGTGTGGTGTACCGCAAAACGGAACTCCACGGGATACTGTTCATCTTCACTGTCGACCTCCTCCAGCCTCCACGGGATACTGTTCATCTTCACCGTCGACCTCCTCCAGCCTCCACGGGCTACCGTGGACCTCCTCCAGCCTCCACGGGCTCCTATTCAACCAGCCTCCACCGTGCGCTACTCCACTGGCTACTGTTCAACAACCCCTCCACCGTCTACTATTCATCCAGCCCTCCACCATCTATTGTTCATCCAGAGTTAATTGCACAGAAGTACCACAATTGGGGCATTACATGCAGATTGGTACCACTTTTCGTAATTTTTACATGTCAGTACCCAAGTTTGGGGCTAGGCATTACAAAAAGGTCTAAATCATGTATAAATACGTATTGATAGTGTATCTGGCTGACAGGCCCGCCAGTCGGGTGCCTATGTGGCAGATTTTTTGCAGAAAACCCCCTAGCTTTGTATGTAATCACATAAATGCCCATTATTTCACGGTAAAAAAGGCTGCTGAGAGGGTTTTTTTCGTTCGCAAGTTTTTCACGGACTAGTTTGAAAGTTCCCGGCATATCGAATAAATAAAGTATAAAACGAAAAATCATGCGCCAACAGGATTCGAACCCGCGATCTGCGGTTCTGTAGCTACGCGCGCTAGCCAAGAGGCCAGGGCTTCCCCCACGACTATATGCAGGCGATATCTCTTTTATAACGGTTCGAAACGTTTGGCCGGCAGTTGGACTTAGCGAGGCCTTAAACAGACGAGTTGTGCGGGGCACTTTCTTAATGGGTCAGCCCACTCGTTGCGTCATACTGAGTCGTTACTAAAATTCCACAAAAAATACGATGGATCGAGGAATCGAACTCGAGACCAGACGATCAAAAGGAATAGTTCTTTGCCAGTCGATCTATTGAATGTAAATGTTACTTTTTGCCGGGCGAACATTTAAGAACTAAATGCAACGCTAGACAAAAGAAGTCGAAATTTAGACCGTTGTACATTTTTAATACAATTTGAACATTTTTGTAATGTACAATGAACAAATTTTAATTGCACATTAATTTTTTTGTGAAATATACTGAACAATAATTAAATACACATTGAACATTTTCTGTGATATACGTTGAACCATTTTTACATATACATTGAACATTTTTTAATGTATGTTGAACAACTTTTTGCTACACCTTGAACATTTTTGTGATATACACGGAACTATATATATACACATTGAACATTTTTGTGATCTACACTGATTTTTTTAATTATGAGCGCATTTTGCAAAATGTGAACAAAATTTGAAAACCATGAACATTTTTGAAATCATGATCAAAATTTGCGATTTCAAAACATTTTCTTGAAAACAAAGTAAACAAATATAAAGGATAAAGGATAAAATAAAATAAACAAAAACAAAAACAACAAAACAAAACAAGGGAAAAAGAAAAAAGAAAGAAACAAGAAAACCCGTTAAAGTAAAAAAAGAACAGAAAGAAATTTGGTTGAGGGAATCTAGTGGGCCGGCCCGTACGCGATAGTGGCTTGTGCGTCTCTCGTGTAATAAGTATTCCGCATGGGTTCATCAACAGCGTCGCTGTGGCGTTGTGGCTAGTGGGTGCACCCCTTCGACGACAGGTCGCGGGTTCGAAACCTAGCGCGCTTTATTTTTCGTTTCAGTTATTTGTTTGTTAAATTCGTCGGAAACTTTCAAACTAGTCTGTGGAAAACTTGCGAACCAAAAAAACCCTCTCAGAAGCCTTTTTCCCGCGAAATAGTGGGTATTTATGTGATTACATATAAAGCTAGGGGTTTTTCTGCAAAAAATCTGCCACATAGGCACCTGACAGGCGGGACCCTTCGGTCAGATACACTGTCAATACGTGTTTATATGCGATTTAGACCTTTTTGTACGCCCTAAACTTGGTACTGACACGTAAAAATTATGAAAAATGGTACCAATCTGCATGTAATGCCTCAATTGTGATACTTCTGTACAATTAACTCGTTCATCCAGCCCTCCACACCACGGGGTCCTGTTCAACCACCCCTCCACGGCCACCCCTCCACCGTCTACTGTTCGTCCAGCCCTCCACACCACGGGGTCCTGTTCATCCAGAGGCAACGCCACCGCTCACAGTTAATTCAACCCCCCTCCCACCGCAACGCTCACTGTTCATCCAATCGATCGGCTTCAGTTAGCAGCAGTAGTGAAGGAATCGCTCCATCGGGTTCAGTTAACAGCCATAGATCGATCGCTCGGGTTCAGTAACGTGTAGCCTGCAGTGCAATCGCATGGGTTCAGTTAGAGCCCAACGCCTCGCTCGGGTTCTGTCGGGGATATACCCCACGGTATAAACCGCCAGATGTATGACCCGGCTAGAGTTTGGCGATTCACTGGCGACCCACTTTGGACATGGCGGTTTACGATTCATTGGTAATCCGGCAGGCGGCTCAGAGGAGCGACAAGATCGGTGGCCCAACGGGCGGTTTATGGAAGGCCGGATCACGCTATGGTGGGCCGGTTTAAGAGGAAAGGTATAAGGAATATTTGTCTTACAAGGAGTTGAGACCTGGACTTGTATCCGGTTTGTATTAGAAGGGAGACTAGTCCTAATCCTAAAAGGACTCCACATGTAACCCGCCCCTCTAACATATATAAGGAGGGGCAGGGCACCCCAAAGAGAGAGAAGCAAGAAACAATCTCTAGGGCTAGATACAACTAGAAGAGGGCCGGTTTACGGCGACTCCCTCGCGATGATAATGAGATCTAGCCTCAAACAGCATGTAGGGTTTTTACCGGATGATGTTTCCCGGGGCCCGAAGCTGTCTAAACCCTTGTCTTGTGTTCCGTCTCTTGATTCCGCTCAACCCCTCTCAAGCTACCACATAGATGCGTTGGCCTCGCGACTAAGTCCTCACACTAAGGACATCTGCCATGACAAATCCACGACAGTTGGCGCCCACCGAGGGGCCCGCGCACGATGGTGTTGAGTTCTTGGAGGGATCTCATGTAGGGTTTCGAGAAGTGCACAAGTTTCTGGATGAACAGGAGCCGGTTTGGAAATTCATCGGTTCAGCGGGTCTCTGTTATGGACGCACAAGTCAAGCAGCAGCGGTCACACGTGTTTGGTCGGATCATTTTCTGTCACAGAGGCGATAGGAATTTTTCCGCAGATTCAAAAACAAATCCGGCGACTTATGTTCTAATGGGAACACGTGACACTGATTGTACCAAAGCCGAAGCATGCAGAACAATTGGAAACTATGCCTGCATATCATCCAAACAGCAGCATAAGGAGAGGAGTCAAGCAAGTCAATGCAGGTCTCTTAACAGGGGCACGTATACGCTCAAGTCCCAAGCATGCGTACTAGCACAGCCAAGCAGTGTATACATGCATGTCCTCCAGGGCAAGTCAAATCAAAAAGGTAAAAGGACAAACCGGATACATCACTCCACGTGGAAATCAAAAAGAAGGAAAGGAAGAGATAGCTCCTATACCGGTTTGGGCACTTCATCGGACGAGAGTTGACGAGCCAAGTCAACTACGACCCAGACTCTGCTACCACGACTGCACATCGCTGGCCTGCTTGCACCCGAACCGGCCTCCGTTGGCAAGCGGCCACTCCGTCCTCGAGCTGGCCTCTGTTGCAGCTGCGGCCATGCCTCGACCCGCCGAGTTGGCCTTGGCCGTCGACCTGCCGCTTCACCTCTCCGCGGAGCCGCCGTGCCTGAGTGCTAGCCTGCGTCCTTTGTGTCGCCTTTGACACCGCAATCTGCCGCACCTCAAGCTGGCCTCGTTTTTGTCACCACAAGCCGGCCACGAGCAACGTCCACTACGCCTCGATTCTGAGTCGTTCCCGCTCCACTGGAGCCTCCGCGGTGGCGTTTTGAGCCGTTCGTGTCACCTCAATCGCCGCCCAGTTCACCTGCGTCGTTGACCCGCCGGGGCGCGCTGGCTGCTGTACTCGAACACCGGCCTGCTACCTCGATCTGTTCCTCGGGGTCTCCTGAGCCGCCCTGTCTCGACTTGCTTATGCAGCGAGTCGCTGCGCCATGAGCCGACGCGCTTCAAAAGCGCCGCCAGCCTCCTTGAGTTGCCAGGGCCTTGCACCATCTCCGGTGGCCGCCTCCGTCACTTCTTCTGTGGCCCTGTGCCCTTCCACGCTGCGCTCCGTCGCTGCACTAAGTCGCCATGTCTGGTACACATGCATGTGAAGACAAAGACAATAGTAGGGGCAGAAAGAAGTTGCTCCTACCATTGCTCACGTGTAAGACTTCACGAACGGTGTGCAAGGATGGAGCGAGTCGGCTGGAATAAAAATATATAATAAGGAGGAGCGGGACCCGGTGGATAAAGAGATAGGCCTTCGGCCTCCATAAAAAAATGAAGACCCGGAGGATCCCTTTTTGAGCCGCCTGGTACCCGTTTTTGCTACAGTTGTGCTATAAACCGCCACCTCTGCAGTCATCCCGTGGCTGGTAATTTTCAATACAACATATCAGGTGAAATCTATCTAAGTTTATTTTATTAAACACAGTGTTTTCATCAAAGAACAATTACTTTGGTCTATATATTTTTTGCGTGCAGCAAAGGTGGTGCCATATTGTGCCTATGAAGTGTACGCCAGCACCATCACGCACCGGCGTCTGCGCCCACTTGCTATTGAACGGGTGTGCGCAAGCCGCCTCCCGTACAGCTCGATCTGCATCAACTTGCCGGTACCGGCCCCGCGGTCGACTCACCCGTCTGTCCGGATTACGACGCCGCGATTGACTCGCCGTCCGTGTGGCTTACCATTCCTGCGATTGACTCGCCCATCTGCACCGGCTTACAACCGCGGCCGACTCATCTGTCTGCTCCCACGGCCGACTCACTAGTGAGTGATTTCAACTTAACCTAGTGATCATCAACTTCATGGCGGATTATTTCTGGCCTGGCACATCAGGTGATATCCATTTTAAATATATTTTATTGGCACATATTATTTTTGTCAAAAAGCAGTTTATCTTTGCCTTGGTCTGCAATATTGTTGATGCAGGACAATTGTTCACTACATCAAAACGACGCGATTAACCCGCCCGTCCGTGCCGGTTTATGACACCGGTGCCGATCTTCCCCGTCCGCACCGGTTTACAATGCCACGGCCAACTCATCTATCCGAGCTGCCTCTGATGTTGCGGCGTTTTGTCGTCCGTCTCTCGCGGCCTTGTCTACATCAACATACCGGGCCGCACCTGTCTGCATGAGCTGTTTATTGAGTATGAGCAAGTCACGGTTTGGGTAGCCCAGTTTTCTATCAACAAAAAGAAGGCAAATTATCATATACTATCAACCGCCGTTTGCACTAGATGGCTCAATGGGCAGGCGCACAAGTCGCCGCCACTACAGTTTGGTTAACTTCAAATCGCCAGTTGGAAGGAACCATTGGCCGAATTGCTGACACGACTCATACGGGATCATTTATAACCCGCCGCAGTCACCTCAACCTTCTGTGGATTTACATCGTGCTATCAACACCAATGATATACAAGTTATGTCGGTTTATATCATGGTCAAATATGAAGAGTTTCAAGCCAACTCCTCGAGTCACCTTGAAACTCGGGGGCTACGATGACATGACTCAGCAAATCTTGCTAGTTTCAGCAAATTTAAGAACCCCAGGACGATGGAGGGAAAGATAACCCGGTCCAGGAGGCTACTGTTATTTGAAGGCCGTCAGAAAATTTCCGGCTTAGAAAGTATATGACAGTTATAAAATCCCGGCTCAATGAAGAAGATCCGGGTCATCAGAAAGGATTCCAGTTTAAATTCCGGCTCAAGGGAAGTCAGTCTCATTGAAGCTCTCAAATATCTGGTTTGCAATCCAGTTCGAGGGAAATCTATTCTCCCACAAAGCTCTGAAGCGCCCAAATCCGGTTTAACAATGTCCGGTTCAAAAAGGAATTAACTTCTCACAAGTTCGAGTTTAAAGACCGTCAGAAAATTTTCGGCTGAAAATGAAGATTCCAGTTTAAAATCCGGGTAAAGAGAAAGATGTCTCCCACAAAGCTTTGAAGCTCTCAATATCCGGTTCAAGATCCCGGTTCAAGAAGAATTTGTCTCTTGCAAAAAAGTTAAAAATTACCGAAGAGGACCTGCTGCCATGATGCGCGATTCAAACATGGGTATCCTGCCTTATTGGCCTAACATATTATTGATCACATGGGGGCTTCTGCTTCATAAGCGAGGTCTCTGTTCTTTTTTACATCATGCATGGTTACACGGAGGTTCTGTCTTAAAGCGGCCTCCAGTTTACCCCTTGAAATTTGCTTTTCAAAAAAGCTTTGTGATATCACTTGGGGCCTTGGTCGTGTCCGAACCAATGCGACACCTTTTGATAGGCGAAAGCCACCAGATCACTTGGGGACATGGTCAAGTCTGAACCAGTCATGCCTCTTGATCGACCTAAGGCCACAGAGTCACTTGGGGGCTTGGTCGAACCCGAACCATTGCCACGCCACTTGATCGGCATAATGCCACGGTTTCAGTTGGGGACCTGGCTGACTTGAACCATAGCTACACCTATTGGTAACACCATCTGATCGGCTCAGTAAAGCCTCTTTTTGCAAACATTTTTGTCATTGCCTTTGCTTCCATATTTTTTCATAACTGTTATTTGATTTTTGTTGCGTTTTTTTTAAACCGATAACATTTTTAAACCGGTTCAAACTGTCAATTGAGGGAACACGGTCAAATCTTAATCCGGAGACTATCTGCCTGGTTTGATTTTATGTTACCATCTTATTATGGAGTAAACCGGTGTTCATTAACCCGACTTGACTTTCAATTACAAGTTGTTAATACATGATCAAGTTATAATCCGGAGACTATCAGCCCGGTCTGGTTTGACTACGAGTCGCCAGTATTATATATGGTTAAACCGGTGTTTACCACAACCCGGTACGGTTTATCATCAACCGGCACAGTATGAAAGGAGTTATCATTACTCAAGATTGGAGTTATCACTCTTACTACAAAAAATTGGTAAACCAATGATGTGATTCAATGTCACAGGTATGATATATTTCATTGATTATTCTTAAGTGCAGTCTTGGTTATAAACCTGGGTTATATGTTGGGCATTATGACCCGTCCGGCGGTAAACCGCCAGGACACTTTAAACTTGTTGTATGCAGAGACAGGTTGAATAAAGCATGATGATAAATTATCCGGTGTTTGTTAACCCGGCCTGGCTTTGGACTATAAGTCGCCAGTACATATTTGAATTGCGCCATTGGAATCATGCGCTTATAAATCATTGGGTTATATTATTCAAATAGCCAAACTTGGCTGAATTTTCATTATGATATTGAATGAATAAGGTTTTTCATACCAGATTATATTATCTTGAATAAGCCAACATGGCTAGATTTTTATTATGGTTATCAATAACCAATATTATGATTAAGGTTTTCAAAGTCGCTTCAGCGCAATGGCTATTGTTTCATCAATGGGTATGATTTATTCTACAATGGAGGGAATAGTCCCAAGTCGCTGCAGGCTTACGACCCGGCACTTAGGGGCTACATTATTTAAGTTGAGATTATATCAAATATGCAAGTCTCATGTCGCTGCAAGCATGCACCATGACACTTGGGGGCTAATGCAAAGTAATTTTTTGCTCATATTATTGAAGACCCGACTCATCACATTATAATGAGTCGACCCTTGGGGGCTACCAATTGCTCCTGTCAACAATTGAAGGTACAAAGCTTTTTATTCATTATATTGAAGGGTCCACTGCTCAATTGGTACAGCACAAGGCTCTTAACCTTGTGGACGTGGATTCAAGTCCCATGATGGGGGTTACATCATATGATGTTATTTTCATTGAAGTATATATCAAGTCCCAGCTCAATATTATCTTACTAAGCCGGATCTTGGGAGCTACACATCATTGCTCAAATCTATATGATTATACCTACAAAGTCCCTGCTTATTATTGCATAATGACCCGGCACTTGGGGGCTACATAATATGGAGTATTCAGTTTTTACTAAGTGACTGGGATGAACAACATGGATTTCTTCTTAAAGTGGCAGTATTTATATTGAAACAAGTCTTAACCCATCACTTTGTTCTACTCAAGACTTGGGGGCTACAGGTATTATAATATTATCGAAGAAATATTTCTCAGACTCTCTGTTTTGAGCAAACCGGATTGAACCGGTTTTACAACAATCATAACCCGGCATCATCAGTAATCGTGAACCGGCGTTGGCAACAATCATGACCCGGAATTATCAGTTTTTATAACCCGATAATGGTGGTAATCATAAACCAGCAAGTTTTACATCTTCAAGCCGGCTAGATATCAGTTGAATGTTTTAGAGACTAATATTTTTTCAGAGTATTGAAGGCCAATTCAAATGGATTCTTTATTTACAAAATATCTTCTGCAAGCAAATCAATTATGAAACTAGTCTATTGACTCGGACTTTTTAGAAGGAAGAAATGACAAGGATTCAAGGATGATCAAGTGCCGGTCTACAAGAATATTTAAACCGGAGCACAACCTAACAAATTTGTTCTTGTTCCAGATCAGTTTAACATGGATGAATCCAAATTAAACTGGGGGCTAATGTCGGGGATATACCCCGCGGTATAAACCGCCAGATGTATGACCCGGCTAGAGTTTGGCGATTCACTGGCAACCCACTTTGGACATGGCGGTTTACGATTCATTGGTAATCTGGCAGGCGGGTCAGAGGAGCGACAAGACCCGGTGGCCCAACGGGCGGTTTATGGAAGGCCGGATCACGCTATGGTGGGCCGGTTTAAGAGGAAAGGTATAAGGAATATTTGTCTTACAAGGAGTTGAGACCTGGACTTGTATCCGGTTTGTATTAGAAGGGAGACTAGTCCTAATCCTAAAAGGACTCCACATGTAACCCGCCCCTCTAACATATATAAGGAGGGGCAGGGCACCCCAAATAGAGAGAAGCAAGAAACAATCTCTAGGGCTAGATACAACTAGAGGAGGGCCGGTTTACGGCGACTCCCTCGCGATGATAATGAGATCTAGCCTCAAACAACATGTAGGGTTTTTACCGGATGATGTTTCCCGGGGCCCGAAGCTGTCTAAACCCTTGTCTTGTGTTGCATCTCTCTATTCCACTCAACCCCTCTCAAGCTACCACATAGATGTGTTGGCCTCGCGACTAAGTCCTCACACTAAGGACATCTGCCGTGACAAATCCACGACAAGTTCTGTTAGAGCCAACGCCTCGCACACACGCGCGTACGTGTATGAGAGAAACGCGCATCGCTCGTCCCTCGACCTCCCACCATAACCGGCAACTCCCTGAAATTTTCCTCCCCCTCGCTTCTACCACGGTTTTTTCCGTCATGGACGGCCCAAAGAATGTCATGCAGCTGCGTCTCCGGCCCGCCCAGGACGAAAAGCCCATTTTCTGTCATGATTTTTTGTCATAGAAGTAGGAGCCCACCACATCTATGATGATACCGGGTTTTGTCACAATTATCATCATAGAAGTGTCATATGTATGACAGAAAAAAATTCGTTCGGCCCAAAATGTCACGGATGTATCTTTTTTTTGTAGTGATGGTAGTTCGATAAGAAGTGGGATCAGGAATAACAGAGAGACCGTACCGATCAGGAGAATAGCGATCAGGTGGGGGCGAGGCCGAGCACAGAGGTTATGAACCGGGGGAGACGTGAAGGAGGCGCACCAGAGGTGGAAGGCGCATCAGGGGAAGCATCCTTTGAACAATAGTGGCGAGTATAGTGGAGAGGAAACGTTTAGAGAGGGTGACGGACTGGAGATGATGGTGGAGAGATGGATTAGGAGGATGGGGAAGAGGGTGCCGGTGGTGAATGAGAATGGATGAGAGGTGCCGGAGGATGAGGTGAAACATGAGGCACATAGCAGGGTGAATCAGGAAGGAGAAGAAAAAGAAATATCGTCCACGAAGAAGCTCGAGGAAGAAGGACATGGGTAGTAAGAGCGAGACTCATCAAAATTCACATCACGCGAGACGCACAAGCGACGACCCATAGGATCCCAACAGCGATAGCCCTTGTGCTCATCACTGTAGCCAAGGAAAACACACTCAACCGACTGAGCAGTCAGTTTAGTGCACTCGTGTGGGGCAAGAAGGACATAGAACACACATCCAAACATAATAAGAGCTGAGTAGTCAGGAGAGTGTCCAATGAGACACTCCATAGGAATACCACCCTGCAGAGCAGCCGATAGCTGAATGTTGATGAGATAGGTGGATGTAGAAACAGCCTCAGCCCAAAAGTGGGGTGGAAGGGAGGCGGCGATCATCAGCACACGAGCCATCTCAAGTAGATGGCGATGCTTAGATTCTGTAACGCCATTCTGAGCATGAGCACCAGGACAGGAGAACTAGGCAAGGGTACTCTGTTCTGTGAAAAACCACGCAACAGCTGGGAGATATACTCTCTAGCAGAGTCAGCATGAAAAGTACAAATAGGCGTGGAAAACTGGGTGTGAACCATGGAAGGAAATCATTTGTATATAGACAGAATCTCGCTACAAAATTTCATGAAGTAGAGCCAAGTGTAGCGAGAGAAATCATCAATAAACAAAACATAGTAGTGATGACCACCTTTCGAATCAAAGGGGGCAGAACTCCAGACATCAGAATGAACTAAGTCAAAAGGACGCTGAGATACTGACTGACTGGTAGGATAAGGTAACTGTGTCTGTTTGCTATGTCTACAACCATTACAATGTAAAGAAACATATCCAGATACACACCCTAAGTGGCCCTGACGCACTAATGAAGATAAGCGAGAGCCATAGATGTGACCAAGGCAATGGCCACTGCTGGAACGACGCAGGCGAAGAAGCAACAAGAGCATGAGAGCTGATTGTGGTGACAGCGGAAGGAACACAAGCCCCGAGGGCCAGCACCAACCAAAACCTTGGTGCAATGATCCTGAATGGAGCAAGAGTCAGTATCAAGAATGACACGACAACCAGAATCATTAAGTTGGGTAGCGGAAAAAAGATTCATGGTAAGGCGAGGAACATGTGAAACACTAGGAACAAAAAAGGATGGAGTGCAAAGAATACCATGACTAGCAACAGGAAGAGATGTGCCATCGGCAGTAAGAACATTAATAGGAGAATTAAGAGGGCGAAGAGAAGAAAACGCTGAAGAATCAGAGGACATATGAAAGGAAGCTCCAGAGTCCAGAACCCACGAAGATGTACTTGACAGTGTAGATGATGGCGCCACCCTACGGGCTCCCCTCTCCTACCCCTTATGGCCCATTAAGGCCCATAACATCCCCGGGACTCCGAACAAACTTCGGTCATCAAAAACACATAACTCATAATACAAATCGTCATCGAACATTAAGCGTGCGGACCCTACGGGTTCGAGAACTATGTAGACATGATCGAGACACATCTCCGATCAATAACCAATAGCGGAACCTGGATGCTCATATTGGCTCCCACATATTCTACGAAGATCTTTATCGGTCAAACCGCAGAACAACATACATTGTTCCCTTTGTCATTGGTATGTTACTTGCCCGAGATTCGATTGTCGGTATCTTCATACCTAGTTCAATCTTGTTACCGGCAAGTCTCTTTATTCATTCCATAATGCTTCATCCCGTAACCAACTCATTAGTCACATTTCTTGCAAGGCTTATAGTGATGAGCATTACCGAGAGGGCCCAGAGATACCTCTCTGATACACGGAGTGACAAATCCTAATATTAATCTATGCCAACCCAACAAGCACCTTCAAAGACACCTGTAGAGCATCTTTATAATCACCCAGTTATGTTGTGACATTTGATAGCACACAAGGTGTTCTTCTAGTATTCGGGAGTTGCATAATCTCATAGTTAGAGGAACATGTATAAGTCATGAAGAAAGCAATAACAATAAAACTATAACGATCATAATGCTAAGCTATAGGATGGTTCTTATCCATCACATCATTCTATAATGATGTGATCCCGTTCATCAAATGACAACGCATGTCTATGGTTAGGAAACATAACCATCTTTGATTAACGAGCTAGTCAAGTAGAGGCATACTAGGGACACTATGTATTGTCTATGTGTTCACACATGTACTAAGTTTCCGGTTAATACAATTCTTGCATGAATAATAAACATTTATCATGATATAAGGAAATATAAATAACAACTTTATTATTGCCTCTAGGGTATATTTCCTTCAGGAGCGGTGGAGCGATGAGCCGAGCAGACGACACAGGAGCCCGAGTAGCCAACACAGATGGAACCGCCAGCAACCCCGCAGAGCAAAGGCGGGTCTCCTCAGCACGAAGCTCGGCAAGCACCTTTGTAACACTCCAAAAATTTTTGATTTGGTTTTTATTAAATTATTTATTTGATTTAAAGGGGGTTATTTGAATTTTTGCTAAAAGAAGGGCTCTCCTTCTCAAAACCTTTTATGACAAATATTTTTTGGAGCTCTTCTCAATATTGGTTTTTGGTCTTGTGGATTCTTCAACATGTGTTGGGTCAACACAAATAATCTTGGGTGGTTTTAATATTTCTTTTATTAAAAAGAGTTTCTATAAAAATTATGGGTTTATTCCTTCCCACTCAAAAATAATTTCTCTTGCCATGACCAATGTTGAAATATTTCTTCCAAATCCTATCACTACTTTGGGTCAAGTCAAGCATCCCATTCCAGTAAGTCTCTACCTCCTTTAAAAAAATTATTTATTTTTCCCTCAAAAGCATTTTTTGTCATGTATTTGGGCCTTGATGATTTACAAAGGAACAACCAGAATCCCTTTGAGTCTTGGTCCCAAATAAACTCCTCTGGCTAGTCCTTAGTACCCTCAACCAAGATCCATCAAGGTCCACTGGTCCACAGTTCCAATTTGTCAAAATGTGCTTGCTGCAAGTTTGAACCAGATTTGCCATTTTTGATGAAATTCATTATTTTTCTTCTCCTAAAAATCTGAGATAATTCGGGCAGTCCCCAGATGCTTCAAGAGACCACCTCACCAAGCCCCAACTCCAGAAAATTTTTCCACATGCCAAAAACATTTCGTCGAGCCCCTGGCATGCACTCTTCCTATCAAATTCAGAAAGTTCAGTGATTCAGTTCTGTTGTCGGTGTTGTTTCTTCAGAGCGCGGCGTCAATCTCGCCAGTGCCCGCGTTTGGCACCTTGCTCACTGCTTCTCTGCCTTATCCAGTGCGCCACACGGTCGTTTGGACGGGTGCAAGTGTCGGTGGCAACGTGTCTCGCCATCGCTGGTGTTTTCCGCGGTGGCAGAACCACCCGTGGCGGCCAACAGGGGACATCCCTGCCTTTCGGCGCCGACCAGCACCGCCCACACAACCAGAAGCCTCCGCGTGGCCGTCCCCTTCCCTATGCATGCTGCAGAGCCGTAGGCGTGGCCTGGAAAGCACAGGGCATGCTCCCTGCCGCCGACATGCCCGCGAGGCCGTTCCGTTGAGAACTTGGAGTATCACCCAAGTCATGCCAAGTTTAGCCCTTGAATGGCACCAATGGACCAACTCGATGATGCCCAATCACCTAAACCTCCAGCCCGACCACCCCCTCGTTGTAATCACTTGCCGGAGTTATTCTGTTCTCGGCAACCGACTCTGGCCGGCTATAAATAGCGACCCCAAGCTCGCCTTCGACCAAGCACCACCCCTCCACCTCACCGGAACCGCGCCCAGCCACTAGGAGGGCCTCGAGGAGGTCTTCTTCCCCGACTCCGGCCGCACCGATCCGCCTCGGGCTCCGGCACGATTCTCTCTGGAGAGGGAACCCTCGCCTCCCAAACCTTGCCAGCAGCCTCCTAGTGCACCCATCCTTCTAACCCGTGCTTCAATTTGGCATCTACAACCCTCCCCGGTGAGATCCATCCTCGACCGAACCGTCATCCGCCAGAGAAGAGGCCGTCATCGACGTGGTGCTCGCCGACGACCAACTCCACCACCCACAGACGCGGGAGAGCTCAGTGAGTCTGTAGGTACCCTCTGTTTCCTCTACCTCGTCGTGGATCGACGTCGGCGACCACCTCAAGCCTCGGGCACCGGCGAGGCTCTGTTTTGGTTTTCAAACCTGACGGGTGGGACCCCCTTGTCAGTTTTTTCTTTTTTGAAATGTTTTCTGAAAACGCCTTCGGGCAAAATACGTCTTCTAACTGAAACGTTTTTCTGTCTTTTCTAAACTAGCCCCTGGAAGTTTTCTGTTTCATTACAGATTAGTCCCTGGACTAAAACCCTTATAACTTTTAAACAAAAGATGATTTTGATTTGATTCTTTTTCTGCCATCTTTATTTTTCTGTCTAGTTTTTATCATATTTATTTCAAAATTATTTGGAACAACTTTTATGCACGCACGGTATTTACGTTAGTATCCAAAAAAATTTTATAACGTAGATACTGAAGGAGGTGACGGAGCCGCAAACTTCACCGAGCTAGACTCCGACTACTCTGAACCAGGCAAGCATGTTTGAACCTTTGATATGATGAGTGTTTTGCATGTTTGTTTGAGTAGTGTGCTCATGGCATGTTTATAGAAGCATGAGTGCATGTTATATTGCATGCAAGGTAAGCTACACGTGAGCTTCGAAGCTTGATGTGTTCAAATGATGGTGAGATAACTTGATCATGTGGTGGCATGATAGGTTGCAAGCTGGTATCGTTGTAGCATGCCAGGCTTATGCCAACCGTTTTAACTCTAGCATTAACGTGGATCAAGTCATGTTCCCGTTCATCCTTTTTTTTGTGCTACCACATGCCTTCTGCAAAGAATGTGGTCTAGTCAGTTGCAAACCTCTTTCCTTGTACACACCAAATAGAGAGGTCGTGATGAGGGTTCCATGGCCCTGGATTAAAGCCATCATCCGATCAAGGGGCATGGGTGTTTCCGGTTGGGACCGAGAGGGGGGCACCCCTTAGAGCGCGCGATATAAATTTGATCCCATGCTACTCGAGGTTGTGGCCTCCCCATCTCAAAGTTTTCCTTGAACGTTGTCTTGGGTGATTCCTGGCAGCGGGATGTGGAATGGGTGTCTACTGGTTAGATGAGTTTCTTCTAAAATACCGTAAGCGGAACTAGTACTTTGTGACTACGGAAATCCGTTGACTGTGGGTAGAGAGTACAAACTCTGCAGAGTCAAACCATTCGAGTAACCGTGTCCATGGTCAAGGACCGTGACCAACATATCACTGTCAGTGTCAGTGTCAGTCTCAACGTCCGTCTCGTCATCAGTCTTAGTGTCAGTTTCAGTGACAATCTCCAGTGAATATACATGAGTGGTAAACCCAGCTGAATGTTATTCCCATGGATGGACTAACCCGTTTACTATTATGCATTGAGTATTTCCCTTGGATGATTTAATGAGCTACTTGAATTCAAATGGTGAAGTATAAGCCCTGTGATGTCGCTTAGACATCCGACTGTGGCATTCTCGTTATTTACTTTTGATATAAGCCCTTTCTGCGATGTCGCTTGGATGTCCCACTGTGGCATTCTCGTTATTTACTTTTGATATAATCCATGTATGTGATGTCGCTCAGACGTCCGACTATGGCATCCATGTTATTCACTTTCATTATAAGCCCTTTTCGAGATGTCGCTTAGACGTCCGACTGTGGCCCGCGAAGTCATTTACACTTCAATATAAGCCCTTTATGTGGTGTCGCTCTGACGCTCGACTGCGGCATGTTAAATGTATTTTTACCTTTCAAGGCGTCGCTTTACACACCCGATCGGTCTTCAGTTATTTTTTTGGGATTTCGGGAGGACTACCGCCCGACTTCCTTTTTATTTAACATGTCGTGCAAATTTATTAGTTCAGTGTGCATTACTAATCTGCTCATGTGCATCATGTTTGCATTTGTTATATCTTATGTCCAAACTGTCTTGCGAGTACATTCAAAGTACTCACCTGGCTTGTTGATTTGGCCAGATATTGACGAAGGCGATCTTATCGACGAAGAGTACGATAGCGAGTCCGACGCCTAGAGGAGTCCCAGTCAGTCCCGTGCGATCCTGGAATTGGTCACTTGTACTATATACGCTTCCACTACCCAAATAAAATCATCGAGCCTCACTCCGGCGCTCGATGAGCTGTAAGATTTAGGAGTCATGTCACCCACGTCACGGTGACATACCCACCACTACTTTTATTACGAGTCAGTAGTTACGCCACCATACCTCTTGTGTCATATCCGCCTTTATGTGTAATATTGGCGTGCTTGTAATAAATTGTTTAGCAACCTCAGCTCAACCTTGTATAATATTTAGTACTACTGGATTTCTGTATCAAGGATTTGTCTACTTGTAAGGAAGATTTTCCTGTACTAGTCTGATAAAATGGTCGATTTTTCAATAAATATTTTATTGGAAAATCGGTCCTGACAACCTTGGTATCAGAGCCAGGCTGACTGTAGGAAGCCACTAGGTGCGATCGCTAATCGGTTATTAGCATAATAAACGCTATTACTTATCATCTTGCAGATGTAGAAATTTTCTGCTAGTCATCATAAATTTATGATTTGACTATTCGGAATTTTTGTCTACTTTTGTAGATGGCTGGCAGCGGCTGTGAATCTCAGGTGTTTTCCAATGTACCTGTGGGGTTTATCAAGCTTCTTGTCTCCATCGTCAAAGTCGCGATCGGGCCATCGGCTCGTCCGGAGTGCACACTCTACCAGCACAAGATCAGCGACAACGTGTCCATGCACCAGGCGCGGTGAAATTCAGTGGAGGACGTGCTGAGTCACGCCACTTTCGATTTGTGGGAAGGGCCATGCCTACGGAGAGGCATGCCATGTAGATGGCTGCCCGTGAGGCGATAGCTCATCTCCGGGATGCTCTTCCTTCGATGAAGACTCGTCGCTACCGCTACCCTCCATGCCACGTGCCATACACGTGTCACTATGCGTTCGCTTGCGCTAGGGGAGAGAGAGATGGGGCTATTGAGATGTTGGTTGAATATCTCAAATCTCTTGAGGCAGCTTTTGATAACCTCGTGGACGACTTTGTGGCTGCTCGTATGGACTTCGTGCAGGGCTGTTCCGCCAGCAGGAGGGAGCTCCTCCATATAGCACCATCACTGACTTACGTCTCGTCCTCAGCATCCTATGCACCTACCATCTTTGCCAACACTCGCCGCCTGCCTACCCCTGAAGAGTCTGACCAAGTCATTGCTCCTACTCCAGTCAGGGCTGCACCACCTACCGCGCCCGCACCAGCTCCTCAACTCAGTACTTCACGCCTGGATCCTATTAGTGAGGAGGTTGAGTCTCCAACATCACTGGGTCTTACCCTTGGCAGGCCGAGGGAAGTTCTTACCATCTCCGACTGAGTACGCCTAGCAGCCGTGCGATGTACCAGCTTGTATGATATGTTTATATGTATATAGGTCTGGTGAGAAGTAGTTTGTGTGCGCATCATGTAGGAACTCGGAGAAGTGCACTAGCCTAAATAACATGTCAGGAATGTGTACGCACACCCTGAGTGATGTATTGTATAATTACTGCTTAAATGTAAGATGTGTACTAAGCGGTCCTTCTCCATGCGCAATCAAGTACTTTCTTGAAAAATCTTGGAATTCCGCTTTTGCAATATTATTTGATTTTTGCCACTCAGTTTTTCTCATAAGTTCTGCAAAAATACCCGAGAGTGGAAAATGCCTCGTCCCTGGACACGTTCCATGCCAAGTCCGCCGGAAGAAAATTATGGTACCCAGACAAGCAACAATTTCACACAGGGGCAGTCAAGTCAGCAAGGCAGTGAAGCAGCATTTTCTCAAGTATGCCGCCTTTGTGAGCAAAGCCAGCAGCAACATCAAGAAATGATGAACCATGTTATCAATATGGGAAATCACCGTGGACCGTATCAGCAGCAATCCAAATTGTCTGAACTACAAAAGACACGTCCCCCAATGTTCTCACACACTGATAGACCTCTTGAGGCCGATGATTGGCTTCGAGACATTGAGAGGAAATTAATTATTGAACAATGTTCAGACCGTGAGAAGGTACTTTATGCACCTCACTACCTCACTGGAGCAGCTGCATCATGGTGGGAAAATTTCCTACACATGCACCGCAATGAAAATGACATCACCTGGGAAGAATTCAAAGAAGGTTTTCGTGGGGCGCACATTCCCAGAAGCATTATGAAGATCAAGAAAAGGGAGTTTGATGACCTCAAGCAGAGAACCATGACAGTGACTCAGTACAATAGTCAGTTTACTCAATTATCTCATTATGCCAATGAAGAGCATATGACTGAAAATAAAAAGATGGAAAAATTCCTGGACGGTCTGGCACCAGCACTTAAATGCCATCTGGTCGTACACACCTTTCGGATTTCAAAACACTTGTGGACAAAGCCATCACATTGGAAAATGAGCGCCGCAGCTTGGAGGATTTTCGCAAGCTCAAAAGGGACAAGACTACTCATGCTCGCAACAACCCGAACAAGACTGATTTTCAGAAAGGTGGAGCAAACAAATCCACGACAAATGTTCCACGACCAAATAAAAAATTTCATGCAAGGGACAAGGATTTTACATATCGCCCAGGTGTTACTTGCTATGCTTGTGGGGAGGAAGGACACTATGCCAAACAGTGCCCAAAGCCAAGAAACTCGGCCCCCAAGCCGAACAACAATGGTAATAATTCAACACCCAAGCGAAATAACTTCAACCCCAATAACAATCACAAGAAGGGTCACTTGAACCATGTGACAAAGGAGGAGGCACAGAATGCCCCGGATATCGTACTCGGTACGTTCCCTGTCAACACAATACCTGCCACCGTTTTGTTTGATTCTGGAGCTTCTCACTCGTTCATTTCAGAGAAATTTGCTTTGTAACATGATTTTTCAATGCTTCCCTTGGAAAAATCCATGATCATCAAGTCCCCCAGGATTAAGCAAATTACTCAGAGTTACTGCCAAGGTGTGGTTATTGAGTTTGAAGGACTAAAGTTTCAGGCAAACCTCATTGTATTGGAAAATAAGGGACTGGATGCTATCCTAGGTATTGACTGGTTAACCACCAACAAGGGATTTATCGACTGCTTCAATCGGAGTGTAATTCTTACCCATCATCACGGGAAGACGATAAAAATTGCAGCTCAAGAAAGACCAATGTCACGGCAACCAAAGTTGAACAAGGTGGACATTTCGGAGTTAAGAAGAGTCCAGTGGTGTGTGAGTTCCCTGACGTATTTCCCGAAGAACTGCCCAGCATGCCACTAGACCGGGAAATAGAGTTCATCATTGAACTAGCAACTGGAACCACTCCCATTTACAAGAAACCCTATAGAATGGCACCCTCTAAGTTGGTAGAATTAAAGAAGCAAATAAAAGAATTAATAGACAAAGGATTTATACGAGCCAGCTCCTCACCTTGGGGTTCACCAGTATTATTTGCCAAGAAAAAGAATCGGACACTGAGATTATGTATAGACTATCGAGCACTCAACATGGTCACCATCAAAAACAAATATCCGATGCCACGGATAAATGGTTTATTTAACCAGCTCGCGCAAGCTAAGGTTTTCTCAAAAATTGATTTAAGATCGGTGTATCATCAATTAAAAGTACGGACAGAAGATATCCCTAAGACGGCATTCACCTCCAGATACGGACTATATGAATTTAAGTAATGCCGTTTGGACTGACAAACGCCCCCGCATATTTTTTCCACCTCATGAACAAAGTGTTTATGAAATTGATGGACAAATTTGTTGTGGTGTTCATTGATGACATTCTGGTATACTGAAAGACACCAGAAGAACATGTTGAACATCTCAGAATTGTACTAGGAGAACTAAGGAAGCATCAACTATACGCCAAATTCAGCAAATGTGAATTTTTGTTAAAACAGGTTGGTTTTCTAGGCCACGTATTGACCCAAGAGGGTGTTGTCGTGGACCCAGAAAAATTCAAGGCCGTACTTGGCTGGAAACCACCAGCCAATGTAACAGATGTATGAAGTTTCCTGGGAATGGCAGGATATTACCGAAGATTTATTGAAGGGTTCTCCACCATAGTGAAACCAATGACACAGTTACTCAAGAAGAATAAGAAATTTGTGTGGACTGAAGCTTGCGAGAAAAGTTTCCAAGAACTCAAAAGGAAATTAACAACAGCACCAGTATTGGTTGTGCCAGACATACACAAAAGTTTTGAAGTGTATTGTGACGCATTCTGGATGGGCCTCGGATGCGTATTAATGCAAGAAGGCAAAGTAGTCGCCTAAACTTCCAGGCAACTCCGAAAGCATGAAGAAAATTATCCTACTCATGACTTGGAATTGGCAGCCGTCATTCATGCACTCAAAGAGTGGAGGCAATATTTCTCGGTAATCGTTGTGAAATATATACGGACCATAAAAGCCTCAAATATATTTTCACACAACCAAAACTCAATTTACGACAACGGCGCTGGTTGGAATTAGTGAAAGATTATGATGTTGGCATTCACTACCATCCAGGAAAGGCGAATGTAATGGAAGATGCTCTTAGTCGAAACCCCAGCTCGGGCAATGATAGTCTACAGAACTTGAGACCTAAATTTCAGCAGGAGTTCGCCAAACTCAACTTAGTGTTGGTCACTGAAGGCAACGTGTCAAATTTGGAGATACAGCCCACCCTAATGGAACAGATTAAGAAGGCTCAGCCTGGACACCCCAGCATCGAAGGCATAAAAAGAAAAGTGAGTATGGGCAAGGCCTCAGAATTCGTCATAGACGGTACGGGAATATTATGGTACAGAGACAGACTTTGCGTACCAAATATAGAGGACCTCAAACAACAAATTCTAGCTGAAGGTCAAACCGCTCCATATTCAATCCATCCTGGAGGGACCAAAATGTACAAGGACATTCAGGAAAATTTTTGGTGGCACGGTATGAAAAGGGATATAGCCACATTCATTGCATGTTGTGATTCATCATGTCAGCGCATTAAAGCCGAGCACCAAAAACTAGCAGGACTATTATAGCCAAACAAGATACCTGAGTGGAAATGGGACGAAATTGGAATGGACTTTATTGTCGGACTACCTCGGTCATGCCACGGAAATGATGCCATATGGGTCATCACAGACAGATTAACTAAGGTGGCACATTTCATCCCAGTGATGACAACCCACACCACTCAGAAGCTTGCCAAGCTTTATCTCTCCCATATAATTTGTCTACATGGGATTCCAAAGACTATAATATCTCACAGAGGCACTCAATTCGTCTCTAGATTTTGGGATCATTTACAACAAGCTCTGGGAACTCAACTAGTATTCAGTATAGCATACCACCCCCAGACTGGAGGACAGACTGAATGTGCGAACCAAATTCTAGAGGACATGCTAAGAGCATGTGTTCTCACCTATGGAACCAGTTGGGAAGAAAGCTTGCCGTATGCCGAGTTCGCATACAACAACAGTTACCAAGCCAGTCTGCAAATGGCACCTTTTGAAGCCTTGTACGGGCGAAGATGTCGTACCCCATTAAATTGGTCAGAAACGGGAGACAGTCGTATCTTCGGCCTCGACATACTCAAGGAAGCTGAGGAGAAGGTTAGACTAATCAAGGATCGACTCAAGACAGCCTAGAGCTGACAGAAGAGTTATTACGATCAAAAACATCACGAAGTCAGCTTTGAACCTGGTGAATATGTGTACCTACGAGTATCTCCTATGAGGGGCCTGGAACGATTCAAATTTAAAGGAAAGCTAGCTCCACGGTTTATTGGACCCTTCTGTGTGACTGCACGAAGAGGCACAGTAGCCTACCAGCTAGACCTACCCAAGGAACTGTCAAACGTCCACGACGTGTTCCACATCTCACAATTGAGGAAATGTGTAAGCAACCTAGAGAAGCATGTGTCTCATGAGAGCATTGACGTGCAACCAGACCTCACATATAGGGAGCATCCAGTAAAAATATTGGAGGAGTCTGAAAGGAGGACCGTCAGAAAACAATTAAGTTTTTCAAGGTTCAGTGGAGCAATCACACCGAGGATGAAGCAACATGGGAAAGAGAGGATTTCCTTCGGACAGAGCACCCACACCTATTTGAGGATCATCTGAACTCTCGGGGACGAGATTTTTCCTAAGGGGGTAGGTGTTGTAACACTCCAAATTTTTTTGATTTGTTTTTTTATTAAATTCTTTATTTGATTTAAAGGGGGTTATTTGAAGTTTTGCTAAAAGAAGGGCTCTCCTTCTCAAAACCTTTTATGACAAATATTTTTTGGAGCTCTTCTCAATATTGGTTTTTGGTCTTGAGGATTCTTCAACATGTGTTGGGTCAACACAAATAATCTTGGGTGGTTTTAATATTTCTTTTATTAAAAAGAGTTTCTATAAAAATTATGGGTTTATTCCTTCCCACTCAAAAATAATTTCTCTTGCCACGACCCATGTTGAAATATTTCTTCCAAATCCTCTCACTACTTTGGGTCAAGTCAAGCATCCCATTCCAGAGTCTCTACGTCCTTTAAAAAAATATTTATTTTTCCCTCAAAAGCATTTTTTGTCATGTACTTTGGGCCTTGATGATTTACAATGGAACCACCAGAATACCTTTGAGTCTTGGTCCCAAATAAACTCCTCTGGCTAGTCCTTAGTACCCTCAACCAAGATCCATCAAGATCCACAGGTCCACAGTTCAAATTTTTCAAAATGTGCTTGCTGCAAGTTTGAACCAGATTTGCCATTTTTGATGAAATTCATTATTTTTCTTCTCCTAAAAATCTGAGATAATTCAGGCAGTCCCCAGATGCTTCAAGAGACCACCTCACCAAGCCCAAACTCCAGAAATTTTTTCCACATGCCAAAAACATTTCGTCGAGCACCTGGCGTGCACTGTTCCTTTCAAATTCATAAAGTTTAGTGATTCAGTTCCGTCGTCAATGTCGTTTCTTCAGAGCGTGGCATCAATCTCGCCAGTGCCCACGTTTGGCACCTTGCTCACTGCTTCTCCGCCTTATCCAGTGCGCCGCACGGTCGTTTGGACGGGCGCAAGTGTCGGTGGCGATGTGTCTCGCCATCGCCGGCGTTTTCCGCGGTGGCAGAACCACCAGTGGCGGCCAACAGGGGCCAGCCCTACCTTTCAGCGCCGGCCAGCACCGCCCACACCACCAGAAGCCTCCGCGTGGCCATCCCCTTCCCTGTGCCTGTTGTAGAGCCGTCAGCATGGGCTGGAAAGCACAGGGCGCGCTCCCTGCCGCCGACGTGCCTGCGAGGCCGTTCCGTCGAGAACTTGGAGTATCACCCAAGTCATGCCAAGTTTAGCCCTTGAACGGCACCAGTGGACCAACTCGATGATGCCCAATCACCTAAACCTCCAGCCCGACCACCGCCTCGCCGTAATCACTCGCCGGAGTTATCCCGTTCTTGGCAACCGACTCGGGACGGCTATAAATAGCGACACCGAGCTAGCCTGCGACCAAGCACCACCCCTCCACCTCACCAGAACCGCGCCCAGCCACTAGGAGGGCCTCAAGGAGGTCTTCTTCCCCGACTCCGGCCGCCCCGATCCGCCTCGGGCTCTGGCACGATTCTCTCCGGCGAGGGCACCCACGCCTCCCAAACCTTGCCAACAACCTCCACTACAAAAAAATACACTTCCGTGATGATACGTGTTTGTCATAGTAGGTCACGTTTTTTGTCATGCATGTACATCCGTGACAAATTTATGACAGAATCAAGTAAGCATACCTGTGCTGTCGTAGAAGTGTTCCATGACATTACCAAAATTATCATCACGGAAGTGTCCACTTCCATGACAATAAATCATGCGTCACAGGAGTGCTTTCATCAAGGGTGACCGGCACATGGCATCCACCGTAACGGAACACCGTTAAGCTATCGGGTCGGATTTTGGATCTGATAACCCGTTAACAGCCACGACCAATGTTGATTTTCCACGTGTAAAATTCTCATTGGCTGTCGGATCCACGTGTCAGCTCCGCGTTGGCACAGGTGTCACTCATCCAACGGTCGAGATGGGCCTATGATATGTTGACACGTGGACCGGCCCCAAAGTGGCCCACAAAGTTTATATGGGCCGACCCAACCGGAGGCCCATAAGATTTAGCGGACCATAATGGGCCGGCCCAACTAAAGGCCCACAAAATTTAGCTGAACATAATGGGCTGGCCCAGCTAAAGGGCCACAAGATTTTGCGGACCAAAATGGGCCGGCCCAGCTAAAGGCCCACAAGATTCTGCAGACCATATGGGCCGACCCAGCTAAAGGCCCAACATTCTCTGTCAAATCGGCCCGTCAACGGCCTGGTCTAAACTTGTCATCAATGCGGCCCATGGTCACTTCTGGCCCGTTAACAGTCCGCTAAGTAATTGGGCCGAATTACGGCCCGGTGTATTTCCGGGCTGTTAAAGGTCTGGCTTCATTTGGACCCATTTACAGGCCATCAAAACTTTCGTCCCATAAACGACCGTGAAGGATTTGGGTCATACTCGGCCATGTTTGTCATTCGGCCTGTTAGAGGCCCACTATAGATTTGGCCCACTTTCGGCCTGTTGTTATTTTCGGCCCGTTAACGCCGGATGTAAACCATGGGCCATATGTGGCCCAATGTCATATCGGGCCCATTAACGTCCCATATAAAAATGACGATAATCTAGCCCAACCGAAGTTCCGGCCTGTTAAAGGCCCGTGTATTAGGTCGGCGCATTTACGGCCCGTCCGAATTTCGGCCTGTCAAATATCCGCATCGTAAATGGGCCACCATTTCGGCCTGCTAACTCCAGTGGGTTATTTGGCACAATCAGGGCCCAATCTCACTTTCGGTCTATTAAAGGCCCATGTTTTTTATGGGCTCGACATATTTACACCTGTAAACAGCCTACTTTTACTAAGGGCCCAAATTATGTTTAGTCCTGTTAAAGGCCCACTATGGGCACAGGCCTACCAGAAAAATTTGAAAGCTTATGCTAATTTAAGCCCAAATATTTTTAGTGGGCTACATGCCAATTTTGGCCCGTAATCGATTTTAGCCCAATTGGAATGGGCCCGACGAATGTTGGCATGTTGGGCTCCTACGAAGCTTTCGTCCGAATACATTACTAAGATAAACCTACACTATACAAAAATAGCGTCATAATTACTGTAGCCTGTGGCGGCATCATAAATGTTGTATCACAACAAAATAAATTCCAATCATACAACAAAAGGCCTATTGGCATAAAATTTACAGTCCTTCCAGATAAAAGCACCATCAGATGTATAGAAGCACAGATCATTTGACCTGAGTGCTAATGTTTCAGGCTGTAGAATCTGATGGAGCAGCACGATCTCCACCTTTTTTCCGCCATTGCTCTTCAACAACGAAGCGAATGTCTGATAGTCTGGTTTCAAAACCATTCATTTCTTGACGGCATTTCTCAACCACTATTCTTGTTTCTGAAACAACGTCCATTAGGGATTGGACTTGTGTATGGAGCACAGATATATCACTATGTCTAGTAGGAAGATTTTGTTCAGTAGGCGATTTGGATGAGGTTACCTTGACAACCAACCCAGAATTACGCAGGAAGGTGCTTTTTGCACTGTTAGTGGAGAGATAATAATGCACTGCAGCAAGAGGTGACATTGTGCCTGTAGTAGCCTCGTCACCTTCAGGTGGTTGTGGCTGTTCAATCATTTGTTCCATAGCTTCCTGAAAGTTTGAACTTGTAGATTAGTGTACTAGTGAGTTACTAATGAGACAAAAACAAACAAAGTAGGTTAAAGGTTTATACATAACTTATTTTGGTGAACTACTGTAATACATTAGCATGTATTGTAGTGCCAACTACATAATAAAATCACTTTTGGAACATATGTCCATGTAGCATGCCTACTGTATTGTCTATTTCCTCACATTCATTGACATCTAAGGATAAAGAGACCTAGTTTAAAGTAGGATGAACATAGTATGACATCATTCATATCATGGGCAAACAGATATAAAACAAACAGGCTATTTTATCATTGTGTGCGCACGTGAACATAACAACTAGATTACAGATCAAGACCAAAAGAATATCCTTCATCTCTTTTAAACCATGTAAGGTGAAATGATATGTTAAGACAACTGTGTATAAAAGTGAACAGAGTAACTGACATTGGTTGCAAACCAAGTAGTTAAATGAACACATCACAGTACCAATCAGTTCAAGGCAGGAGGAGTAAGGACTTACAACAGCGGCTTGAACTGGTGTGCTCATGCCCTTCATCTTACTGGTGTGGCAATCCTTGAAGATTTGCACTGCATTCGGTTCAGGTTCTTTTTGGTCCGCACGGGCTTTCCTCTGTATTTGGAACAAGTCAATATAGATACGATAATATGGCACAAAAAAGAAGGAAGTAGGAGCTATTTACAAGAGCCTCGCAGTGTGCAATATAGCTACGAGATCCTGTTGTCTGTTGGAATTTCACTTTAGAACGGTTGGTTTTGTTCTTCAAACAGTTAGCCTAGAAGAAGATACACTTGTAAGGCAAATACATAAATACAAGTTCAATATGTGGTCTGATCAAATACATATAGCCTAGCTGATACCTTGGATCAGACCAATGTTTAATGAGGGTTGTCCAGTCTTCATCTGTAATATATTCCACTGGAGATGTTTGGGCGATTTCATTGTTAGCCTTGCCTTCAAAGTGAGATTTTCTAAGGTAGTACCGATATTGTCGCAGAGCAGACTGAAAAACATGAGTGCATGCTTGTTTAGTTGCATCATCTTTTGGATCCAACTTGAACCTCATCTGTTGAAAAAAGAATGTGAGTCTTATTAGGAGGAAGCTAGAAAGTATTGGACAGAGCAAGACAATATTACTAATTGCGATGAATAACACTACTTACAGATAAATGGTCAAGGAAGGTGTTAAACTGGGTATTGTCTTTCTCATTCCTGTACTGGATCCACGTTGGGAGGATACGCGCATGACACCTAACGGCAACGGCTACCTCTGATACTAACTTGGCTGACTCTGTAGCATCACGTGGCCTTTTTAAACCTGCCTCAAAATGGATCTCCATTCTTCCTCCTTTAGATTTTGTTAATCTGTCAAGCATTATCCCTGATGTCTGTTTCCGCTTGCACCGTGGTGCTAGTTCAACAACGAATATGGAAACTATTAGTGTACATCAAACTGTGAGAGTACATATAAAGGAGCATGCAACTGCAACTTGACTCGGTCAGGTACCGTCTTGGTGTTGATGCTCATGAGGTTCACTTGATCTTGCCAAGTCATGTTGTGTCAACAGTGCTTCGGAAGTAGTGTTAGGTGTGAAGGCAGCTTGGGAACTGGCCAGTTCCGGAGCAAACGAACGAGTAACTGGTTGAGATGCTGGTACAGTTGAAGCGGATGCTGCAGCTGGTGGAGCAGGTGATACTGTGTTCGTAGATTTAGCAGGTGGACTTGGACCTTCTACTACACTATAAGTACCAGCAGAATCTCGACGGCAGAGCCTTTTCCGTTTCGCCCGACGAGTAACAGCACTCCCTACTATATTATTTTCCTTGCTCTTTTTTGACTTTGCCATGTCAAGCTGTACCCACAACACAAAAGAATAAAATCACTCTTCAAAACTCATTGATGCATGATACAGACAAGCAATACTTTTATGTAAGACAACCGTATGAGGATGGAATATGTAAGAAAAACAGGACGGCATGACAAATTCACAGCTACAATGTGCAAACTAAGTAGAAGGATTTTCAAGAAAATAGAAGTAATGCAAGATAGACACCATATGAAAGATGCAACCAATATTACTCTGCCAAGTTAAAAGTGTCTTGTCATAAGTGGCAATTCGAAAAATTAGAAGCAGTACAACGTAGAAATCAATGCAAGATGCAACACTATCAAATTGCCATGTTAAAAGCGTCCAATCATGAGTTACTGATGTGGGATACACAACAGCAGTACTTTGATGTAAGAACATGGTATGATAGATAGATGCAGTGTATTCTAGACACAAAAAGGCATGCCATATGCACATGTATAACGTATAAACTCAGCAGGTGCAATTTAATCAAAATAGAAGAAATACAGGCTAGACAACATATGCAACATGAAACCAATTATCACACTGTCAACTTAGAGCAAGCACCTGCGATGGTGGAGTGCGGGAGATGAACTCATCATGTAGACTTGGGACTTCAACTTCATTAGCAGTAGCAGTGGCAAATCTAGAGAGTCTCTGTTTGCGTTGGTGCGGAGTACCACCAACATCCCCTAACTTACTCTTTTCCTTCCTATTTTCTGATATTGCCTTATGAAGTCAAAACCACAAGAAGCTGAATAAAATTAGCTCTGCATAACTGGTTGATGCATGATACAGACGAACACTACTTTGATGTAAGGCAAGCGCAGGAGGATGGAATATATACAGAAAAAAGACAGCGTTTCATATTCACACGTAGGATATGAGGATGGAATATGTATGAAAAAACAGTAAGCGGAAGGCATTTCAACAAAATTAGAAGAAATGAAAGCTAGGCACCATATGAACATGCAACCAATATCACTCTATCAGGTAAAAAGTGTCTCGTCGTAAGTGCCATTTCAAGAAATTAGAAGCAGTACAAGCTAGAAGACAATGCAAGATGCAACCTACATCATAGTCCCAAGTTAAATGTGTCTTATGGGTAAGTGATCATTGCAGGTATAAGTTGTAAGCTATGCAGATGCAATTCAACATAATCAGAAGCAATACAAACTAGACATCATACGGAAAACGCAACCACATATAACAGTTCCAAGTAAGAGCAAGCACCTGTGATGGTGGAGTAGGGGAGATGTGCTCATCGTGTACACGTATGTTCTAGAAACAGGAACACGTGTCATATTCACAGGCATTATGTGTAAAGTAAGAAGATGCAATTCAAGTTAGAAGCAATACAAGCTAGACATCATATGCAACATGCAACCGCATATAATAGTGTCAAGTTAGAGCAAGCACCTGTGATGGTGGAGTAGGGGAGATGTGCTCATCATCTACACATCTACGTTGACTGTCTAGCCTTGTGTTGTCTTGCGAATCTTATTAGGAGGATGGCGGAGTAGAATCTGTAGAGACCCCCTGTTTGAGTTGCTCCGAAGGACCACCATCATCCACTACCGGACTAATTTCCTTCAGCTGTAATGATTTTGCATTGTGAAGTCAAACCGATAAGAAAAAGGAATAAAATTCAATCTTCAGAACTCATTCATGCATGATACTGACGAACACTACTCGGATGAAAGGCAAACACATGATGCGAGGATGGAATATGTATGAAAAACAGGATGGTGTGACATATTCACACCTATGATGTGGTAACTAAGCAGAAGGCATTTCAAGAAATTACAAGCACTGCAAGCTAGACACCATATGAAAGATGCAACTAATATCACTCTGCCAAGTTCAAACTATATGGTGTTTCAACAAATTAGAAGCAGTATATGCTAGAAATCATATGCAAGACACAACCAATATCAAAATGGCGACTTAAAGGTGCCTTATCATAAGTGACTGGTGCGGGATATGCAAGAATAGTAGTCTGATGTAGAAACCGGAACACATGTCATATTCACAGGCATTATGTGTAAAGTAAGCAGATGCAATTCAAAAAAGTTAGAAGCAATACAAGCTAGACATCATACGGGACATGGAACCACATATAATAGTGCCAAGTTAGAGAAAGCACCTGTGATGGTGGAGTAGGGGAGATGTGCTCATCATCTACACAGCTACATTGACTGTCTAGCCTTGCATTGTCTTGCGAATCTTGTTGGGAGGATGGCGGAGTAGAATCTGTAGAGAACCTCCATTTCAGTTGCTCGGAAGGACCACCATCATCCAATGCCTTGCCAATTTCCTTCAGCTTTATTGATTTTTCATTGTGAGGTCATACCGACAAGAAAAAGGAATATCATTCGCTCTTCAGAACTCATTCATGCATGATACTGACGAACACTACTCTCATGAAAGGCAAAGTCATGATACGAAGATGGAATATGTACGAAAAAATGGACGGCTTGATATATTCACACCTATGATGTGGTAACTAAGCAGAAGGCACTTCAACAAATTAGAAACACTGCAAGACACCATATGGAAGGTGCAATCAATATCACTCTGCCAAGTTAAAACTGTCTCGTCATAGGTGGCGTTCATTAAACTAGAAGCAATACATGCTAGAAATCATATTCAAGACGCAAACCAATATCACACTACCAACTTAAAGGTGTACCATCATAAGTGACTGATGCAGGATACACAAGAAGAGTAGTTTCATGTAAGAACATGGTGTGATAGATAGATATAGTACGTACCAAAAACAGGAAAGCATGTCATATTCACATGTATCATGTGTAAGCTAAGCAGATGCAGTTTACACTAATTAGGAGCAATACGAGCTAGACACCATATGCAACATGCAACCAGATATCACACTGCCAAGTTAGACCAAGCACCTTGGATGGTGGAGTAGGGGAGCGGAGACTTGGACCATGTAATGCACTATCAGTACAAGGAGAATCGGTACAAATGCTCTGTTTACGTTGCTGCAGAGGACCACCATCATCGACTTCCTTACTCTTTTCCTTCCTCTTTCTTGATTTTGCCTTGTCAAGTCAAACCCACAAGAAAAATGAATAAAATTTGCTCTTCAGAACTTATTGATGCATGATACTGAGGAACACTACTTTCATGTAAGGCAGCCGCATGATAGGAGGATGGAATATGTATGAAAAACAGGACGGCGTGACATATTGACATGTATGATGTATAAAGTGTAAACTAAGCACAAGGTGCTTGAACTTGTTAGAATCAATGCAAGGAAGAAACCATATGAAAGATGAAACCAATATCACTCTGCCAAATTAAAAGGGTGCCCTAACAAATGTATTTGACCAAATTAGAAGCAATACATGGCAATAGGCTAGAAATAATATGCAATGTGCAACGAATAAAGGTGACTCATCGTAAGTAATTGATGCAGGATACAGAAGAGAGGTAGTTTCATGTAAGAACAAGGTTAACACATAGATGTAGTGTGTACCAAAAATAGGAAGGCATGTCATATTCACAAGTATAGTGTGTAAACTAAGCAGATGCAATTTACCCTAATTAGAAGCATTACAAGCTAGACACCGTATGCAACATGCAACCACATATCACACTGCAAAGTTGGAGAAAGCATCTGTGATGGTGGTGTAGGGGAAGTGTTGTCTTCAGGTACAAAGCAACGTTCAATATCTTCATTTAGGCTTGCTGTTTCTTGAGAATCATGTGGAGAGGATGAAATTGCATTCTTTATAAGAGTATTGCGTCTCATATTAACCCATGCGCGTGACTGACTCATCATAAGCGATAGACGCAGGATACACAAGAACAGTAGTTTGATGTAAGAACATGGTGTGATAGGCAGATGTAGTATGTACCAAAAACAGGAAGGCGTGTCATATTGAAATGTATAATGTGTAAGCTAAGGAGATGCAATTTAACAAATTAGGAGCATTGATGAGGGATACACAAGAGAAGTAGTTTGATGTAAGAACATGGTTAATAGAAATACGTAGTATGTACCAAAAATAGGAACGCATGTCATATTCACAGGTATAATGTGTTAACTAAGCATATGCAATTTACCCTAATTAGAAGCATTACAAGGTAGACACCATATTCAACATGCAACCACATATCACACTGCCAAGTAAGAGCAAGCACCTGCGATGGTGGTGTGGGGGAATTGCGGTGATCAACTAGAGAGCTACGTTGACTATCTTCATTTAGCCTTGTTGTTTCTTGAGAATAATGTGGGGATGATGACACTTCACTCTTTAAACGAGTAGGGCGTCTCACAGTAACCCACCCGGGTGACTGTCTCATCATAAGTGATTGACAAGGGATACAAAAGAGCATTAGTTTGATGTACAAACATGGTTAATAGACATATGTAGTATGTATCAAAAACAGGAAGGCATGTCATTATCAAAGGTATAATGTGTAAAGTAAGCAGATGCAATTTAACCAAATTGGAAGCAATACAAGCTAGACACCATATGCAACATGCAACCACATTTGACAGCGTGAAGTTAAAGCAAGCACCTGGGATGGTTGTGTGTGGCAATTGAGATCATCAACTGCAGAGCTACTTTTACTGTCTCCAACTACTGACACTGCACCCATTAGAGCGTTGAAACGCTTACTGCTTATCTTCGAATTACACTGGAGCGACTTCTGTCTTTTATTTTTTGCATTCATCAACACTGCGTCAGAGTCTGAAATACCCATGCATAAAAAAACAATAGTGTGAGTATGGGTGAAGTGTGTGCACAATTAGTACAGTGTAAAGGTAGCAGATAGCAGGTCAGTGAGAAATAAATGACGGGAGACATATGATAGCTCTACAACATGCATGCCACACTCAATTACTACAGGATTCTATGAAAATAACAGTCGACTGAAAGCAAATAGGTCAGTCCATTTTTTCTGCACCATCCGATGTACAAAGAACGGGGAGATCGCCTTCATCTACCTCCAGCCAGTCAGTGTTAACGATCTTCCTCGAAACGCCAGCGACCACCGGCCCAGTATTCCTCCCCTGCCTGTGCCCTCCCCTCAACCTCACCGCACCGCCGTGCTTGGCACCGCCCCACCCGACCATCCATTCAAGCCCCGCCGACCTCCAGATCGGGCGCAAGCAGCTCCTGCGCCCCACACCCCTATGATAGACACCGATGCGCCGCTTCCCCGGGGAATAGGCAGACTAGGTGCTCCGCGCGCCTAAGCGGGTGCTGCTTCTTTTAATTGCGGTTCGACTAACCCTGAATTGAAATCCAGGCGGGCTACTGACCTCTAGCAAAGGTGAAATAGTAAAAGGGAGGAAACCTTGTGCATTTAGTATCACAAAGAAGATGCAGTAAGAAGCGCTCAACTAGTTTCTTTCGTGGGTTGAATACCGTGTGAGCGGAGACGTAAGATTTGCACGAATAAGGGAAGAGGAGTACCTCTTTCTGCTGGCAGTGTTGTGTCCTCCTTCTATTTTTTCCAACGATCTTGTTGTTTGTCGGAAACCAGAAGTTGTGGAGGACGGTGCAGCCTTGGAGAAACCCATGGCCAAGTTGTTGAGTTTGGTGCGGTGGCCGTCTGTCGGCGGCGGGGAAGCAGATCCGAGGCAGCGAACGATGGTGTAGCGGGAACAGCTCCGGTGCGGTGGACGGTTGCGACAGTGGAGCCGCAGTAGTGAGGCGCAGGACGGCATGGTCGGAGTGGTTCTGGTACGGTGCACGTCGGCATCGGCGTCGTGGAGGCAGCTCTGCCTCGGCTTCAGCTGCTAAGTCCTTGAGGGCATTGCGGTTGCGGTTGCGTTGGACGATGACGTCGGGGTACCGGCTCCGGCGTGATGGAGGAGGGCGGCGGTGGATTGGCCACTATGGGGTGGAGGACGGAGGAGGTTGGGGTTTCACGGCTGGTGGAGAGGGCGTTTTCCCGCCCACGGAGTATGAATGGGGAAACGGAGGGAGGCGCGGAACTAAGGAGGAACAATGTTTCGGTTTGAGACGCGCTCGTTTGAAATTTGGGGAAAGTTACAAACTTTGCCCCCATCTAAAATTTCAGACATATTGCGGGTTGGGGGTAGGATAGTCATGTCAGGTATCCCAAATGTGGGCGGGATAGATTTCGGCCGAGCGCATGGGTGTTTAGGCGCCCACAGCGTATGAATGCTTCTCGGAGGCGGTTGAGACTAGCGTCTTGGTGAAGTTACAAACCTACCCCGGTTTAGACCTTTGGACATTGGGCCGATAGGCTACACGGGCCAGAGTCAGGAAAGTAATTTCCTACCACCAAAACATTAGTCTCGCGCGGTTTCGGGTGACCAGAGGCCTATTTGGCGCTTCGTTCAATATTTGGGAGCGGAAGCATTAACGTTTTCGGTTCTCTTGAATTGAACTTTCAGGATTTGTCAAACTTCACAAATCATTACTCTTGAAAATCCTAAAGCTACGATTATTTTGGAATGGAGGGTGTACATTTTAATATACATTGTACATGAGTATATATTAAAAAATATGCAACTTACCTCAGTTCATGCATGGTTCCAGGTATAATCTCCTTGGTTGCAAAAAAAAAAGTTAGATATGCGTATGAATATATATACCATGTTCAAACTCACAACAAAGATTGATGCCCCCTTTTACATCTGACGCCCCTTTTTACAAATGCCATTCTCTCGGGTTCAAATAGATGAATGCACTTCCTATGAATACAAATCTTCGAAACCCCCTTTATGTTGAATTTGACATGTATTTTATTTCGTAGCTAGCAATTTGGAATGCATCCATGCAAGTGACAAATATATAAAGTGCTTCACACTAACAACATGGAGTGCACTAATTAATGTTTATATATGAATTGAAAAAGAATCCATTGCCTGTATTTCAAACCGCTCTCACTCTATGGATCGATAATATGAAATAAACACATGCACATGCTAGAATTCAATAGAGTATGGGTGTCTGATAGACCGATTTTCATCCATACGCAATTTTGCAAAATTCATGATCTCATCCAAAAATAATAATGCCATTTATATTTTAATTTAATGCGTAGAACCGCCTTTTACACGTAGATATCTATCTATCTAACGCATAAGTGCACACACTTTATATGCATTGGCATTTCTCTTTCACACATGCTCACAATCTCTCTCAGGGTGTTGGGGTGTCTCCTGCACATGCTCTCTCTATTTCTCTATCTCTCTTTCTGAATACTATGTATCACTCTTTTCACTAATCTCAGTTGGAAAACACTATTTCTCTCACATGCATATATACACATGCACAGTCTCTACTAGCCCTCTATACGCACATATATGTTCCTACGTGTCTCCCGCACGCACATTATCTTTAGGCCTCTCTCGCA
>NC_041391.1:138107744-138112444 GCF_002162155.2 Triticum dicoccoides
ACCTCTCTAATAGTAGTTGGCAGATATGATTTCATCATATCATTCGGAAAGATATCCCTGGCTGTTAGGCTGGATGGTAATACGAGGCAAAGTTTTACCCTAGTTTGGATCGGACCCTTGTAGTTGAAGAAAGAGCCTACTCTTGGTACTGTATATTAGTGTTAGGGGTGTGTACAAAGTACACGTGAATACCAGGCATTGTGCGTGTGTGTATACTATCGACGTACTAGCCCCCAAGCTTTTATAACATACTAAGGGCCTAGGGTTACAAATCATATATAGCCGGCTTATCACCAGTGGGGATAGAGTCCTCCGCGACTCTAGTAGCTTCGTGTTGTAAGCCGAGTCCTCCACATGGGTCTTCGTATAACACGTCTCGGTCCAACCTATATGTGGCGCAGGATGGAACCGACCCATGAGTCTTCATGTTGACCCACCACAACTAGAAATGATGTGCCCACCACACCACACACACAATCGGCCACTAAGAAAATAAGCATATACAATAGTACAACGGTATCTAGCTCACGATACGTCTCCATATTTTGTTGATGACACTGACGGACTTTGCATTTGATGCGTGCTCCGTATTTTGTTGACGACACTTACGGTCATTGTATTTGAAGCGAAAGCAGGATATGGTCACTGGACTTTAGAATAAGATCATCATGGTCACCACATACATTTTGTCGTACTAACCAACATGTGGTTGGATGGTTAGAGGACAGTGGTTTCTCGAGCCCACCAAGGTTAAAGTCCCGGTGCTCGCATTTATCTTGTGTTAATTTCAGTATTTTTCGGCGATGTACGTTCAGTGGGAGGAGACGTTCCACTCGACTACGAGGCACCTATGGTGACTTCATAAAATCTTAAGATCATATATGTTGGCCCACTCTCTCGAAGGTGCAGCGGCGGACCGGCAGTGGGGAGTGGTTTCGAGGGCGGGCCGGCCGCAGGCGGTTCGGCCGGTGGTGGCTGGCGGCTTGGGGGTGGAGTTTGATGATAAACTGGAGGCCCTTGATTTCGTATCCAACGGCTGGAAAATCTAATGACCAGAGATGAAAAAGTCAGTCGATTGACGTGTAGCCTCACCCCGCACGTACACATGCATGCACGCAAGACACACACGCATGTAGGCCTGCAACACTGACATGTACACATAACGTACACACGCATGCATGCTGGCATGCAACACTGACACGTACACATGCACTCACGAACACACACACGTACGCACCCATGCATGCAACACTGAAACGCACCCTTGCACGTACGCACCCATGCATGCAACACTGAAACGCACCCTTGCATGCACGCAACACTCGCACGCCTGCATGCACACAGCACACGACGCAAGACACATGCTTAACTACATGAAAAAGATGACGTCACACTCAATGAACAATCATCGGTTTATGAAATGCCCGCTTCTGACCGCCCTGGCCCACCAAAGGTTCCTATGTTGTGCGCTGCCTGTGTTGGGTCACTGACATGCAGGCCATGCACCCAAAGAGCCCACACGTCAGCGGAAGAACGGTGTGGTGTCCTAGGTCAGAGTCGAGGGCGCCACTCACGGCACGTCAGGATGAACACGCCTCCGTGCCGCATTCAAACGCCTCCATGAAACCCGCCCGTGTGGAAGCCGAGAAACCCACTCTTGACACACGTCCGTTCATGACCGGGCCGGCATTAAATGCAATGCCGACCGAGCTCCTCGCGTCCACCGTCTATTTAATCTCCTATTTAAACGAGGCCAAACGCCGGCCAAGAATCGCACACCTCCGCCGCTCCCCTATCTCCTCCACCATTTTGTCCACTCTTACAATGGCTTACAAAGAGTAGTTATTCCACATCCAAGCCGTCTAGGTAGCCCGCCGGATACGAGCTATGCAGCTCGCTGATCCACCTCCCTTCCCTCGCCCGACGGAGCCAGTTGCCGCCCCAAGCCGGCGCGCGGTTCAGCAACTCGTCTCTCCAGGTCAGCTCGATGAGGAGCGGCGTTGCTGCCATCCACGCCACCGCCTCGTACTGCGTCTCCCGTTTCTGTGGCTGAGACTCCCATGCCGGCAGCCGCACTATGCAAGCAGCGACAGAAGTCGGGTGCGCGGAGAGCGACGAGTTGGTGGCCAGCGCCTCCGCGTCCGCCGCCATCATCGAGCAGAAGTAGAACACGGGAGGCTGCCGCCGCTTGGGTCCCATGAAGGCCACTGCGGAGGCAACCCCGGCGTACACAGCAGGTGTCTTGCCGGATCCTTTTGTTGCGAGGACCTTCGTCGACCCCGCATGGGCTCCATGGAAGAGGTCAATGTTAGGATGAACTCGAGCCGGTGCCGGCCATGGCGAAGTAGTGGCCGGTGATGAACTTGAACCATTGCCGGCCACCATCATCTTCGGCACCAGCCAATGATATCAGTTGGGCAGTGGGGAAGCGAGCCGTCCTTTGCGCTGAAGCATATACCTCCGGGGCTCCCGGATGTCCGGTGATCGTGCTGCCAGACATGACGAACACAAATCGATCAGCGGGCGACCATTTAGGCCATGTATTATATACATGTGCTGTCCAGAACTAGCACCACGTAGTTCATTAGAATGTAATGAAATCCATCATGTTTGTGTGAAAATCCGGTATTTTATATGATTTCCGTCGTTGTTTACATGAAATACTCTGGTGGTTGCGTGAATGAGTATCAGTTTGTCTATGTGTTTGCGTGAATTTTGTCTGGTTGGTTGAGTTGCTGTCATAATGTGTGCGGCTACGGTTGGATGTCGTAATTTCTGGGTCGCCGGTCAGTCTGCGGGTGGCTCAGGCGGTGTTGTGGGACAAAAAACACAGCTCGTGCGAGCTCGTCTCCATCGTGCGCGCTGGAGGATGCATGACAGCATGAGCACCCGAGCCGTTCCTCGTTTATCGGTGGCAAAGGCACCGGTGGACAAAAGGGTCGCCAATATTTTGGCTACCCCGGGCAAGATCCAAACAACCCCTCCCAACAGATTCAAATCCCTCGTTCGCCATGGAATTTTGCCATGTGTTGTTTTCATGGACTAGCAAGATGCCCGTGCATTGCACGGAACATCAAGATGCATTTTTACAAACTCCCGCATGCATGCAAGGGATAATTAATGTCCTCCTTTGCTAGTACCACGAGGCAAACACCATTAATATTGCATCGATTAGTGTTAGTGGCCTTGTATATCTGCAAATTGTAATTTTGATAGTGGCCCCTTGTATATAAAAATGGAGGGAGAAATATGAGAGACAAGGTGAGGAGGAGTGGGGCGTGGTGCTGTGGTGGTGACTGGTGGTCGGACTGGGCGGAGGCATGGGGATGGAAGGCGCATTATGTCTAGGTTTGTATCTCTCTCACACACACCCACGTAGGTGGGGGACGTGCACGAAGAGAAGAGGTACACGCACGACGCACATACTCCCGTCTCTTTCCCAACCACACCCGCGCGGGTACACGGTGGAGCTCATTTCTGTACGAAAAAGGCAGCCCACGTGGTAATTTGGCACGTGTACTGGTTGTCCACTTGGTGGAGGGAGGATCGTCTACCACGGGTGAACAAACAAATTGTGACTTGATGCGTTATGTTAAATTAAAAAATGAGGCAAACCATGTGGGGCCTACCTTAGAGGCAAGGCTCTATACACTGGAGTACTTTTGATGTGTCCCGTCAACTCGCAGAACGAGGAGAAACTTGCTTAGTACGCCGTCTCCCCCGCCCACGAGCGCGGTGGCTCGTAGGATGAGGTGAAGCTGGAATACTACTGTACGCCTTTATGCCCGCTCCCTCGCACACGCGCGCGGTGGCTCGCAGCACGAGGAGAAAATTTTACTACTCCCTCCATTTACTCCTCGTCCCTACTACGTACTTTGGTTAGTACTCCCTCTATTTACTTATAAAAGGCCACTATAAAAAAATACATTTTGCATCTATACAAGGCCACAGATAGTAATCGAGACAAAAGTTACTACTCCCTCCTTTCCAGTTTATGGCTCAATTTCAAAATCTCTCCAACCAAGGTAGACGGTGAGTGGTCGAATTAATTTCGTAGTTTGCACAGTACGCTCATTTTTCTCAAGAAGTTATGTTTACCGAGGCATTAATTAGAACGAATGCATGAATGACCACTAAATTTCCATGAACTTGTACATGCATTGGTTAGTTTCCTCTTGACACTGCTTGCGTCGGGTGATCTAACGCACCTCGAAATCCAACATGTAATGGTACTACTACTAGTATAGTACTAGAATTGAGATTTATCAAACGGAAAAATGAATGTTTTTAGATGAGCCCTAAAACCCTAGTGGGTACGTACTCCGTAAAAACAGATTTTTCCAAAACTAAGTCGCTCCCTTTCATGAATTCTGTAGTATACTCCTCCGTTGACTCTCCCTTTCACGAATTATATACTTCATGTCGCCGACATGTGGGACATATAGTAACCGGGTCGACGTGTCAAGCATCAAATAACAGTGCAGAATAGTAGGGGGGACGCACCCCACTCGTACCGGCTCAGTGTTAGTAATGAGCAATGAGACATCAAATCACAATGTCGTACCTTCCCAGACGGACGAAGCAACCATTATTTCACACTTCGGTTCGACATCATCTCAAACCACGTACTAGTATTGCTTCTGCCTCAAGAGGGACACGCACATCGCCTTGGTACATCATGACACGTGGACCACATGACA
>NC_041391.1:138112852-138120798 GCF_002162155.2 Triticum dicoccoides
TCACCTTATTTTTACTATACTTCCTCCGGATCGGTTTACTACATGGCATGCACGTCGTTCTAGGTTGAGAATTTAACAGGCTGTATATATATATGTGATGGACAGTATGCTAGCCTTTTAAAAAATGTATACTTTTGTACAGTAGTACTCCACTATCGATGGATTGCACCATGGAGCAAAAACTGAAATTTTAAAAAAAGGTGGTACATATAGAGAGCGCTCGTCGCCAAATTATGCATATAGTACTATTAAAAAAGCTAGTACATGCTTAATTGGGGTGCTAAATTCTATTAAAGAAATACTAGTACTAGTATGTACATACTGAAGAGTTAAAGTAACGAGAAGAAACATAACATAGTTCTGCTGGGGGCTCAGCACAACACACCCCTCAAATTAAGCTAAGCACACCTGAAATTAAACTATGCAACTAATCCGGTAGACACTGCATTAGAAGTTTAGAACCGCCATGAGCAACGACACTGCCACCTTACTCGGAGTCCTCGACCACGTCCTCGACTTCGTCCTTGTCCCTCTTCCTCTTGGCCGATACTTCTTTGCTTGAACCGCCAACTTGGCTGTTGCTCTTCATCCAACACTTGTAGATATTGAAACAAAGGTAGCCATCCATTGCAGCGTAGTGGATGTGGTCTATATCTAGTACATTCCACTTCCATGCATGACGATGAAACGTGTAATGAGGTTTCTCCAGTTTGCGGTACGAAGGATGAACCATGGCTCCTGCCAGGGTCAGCATTGAGGGCCGACGAGAGGGCACCAGCAAATTCTTCTGGAGATCGAAGGGGTTGCCTACAACGAGGCCTATCCGACGCTGGACTTCTTTGTCGTTCTTAAAATCTACAGTAATAAATTTGACTGTTTTGTCCTCGAGGAAGTTCTTAAAATCCTGGCACTCAATGTCGGCATGGAATATGTGGTAGACCAAGCAAACATTATGTACGCAAACCAGGATCACGGCGGGCTTCTTCCTCTCTTCATCCTTTAGATCCTTCTCTCGTCCCACGACTGTGGTGTACTCAACATCTAGCCCAGTGACCCACTCATCATGTGAGTTTTCGAACATGCGTCTGAAGCGAGAAAGGCATCCTTTCACCGTCGCGGAAGTACGGGTGTAGATGACGTCGAACTCATCGCCGGTGATGGTTCTAACCTTGTACTCACCGCCGATCGGGGAGATTTGGGACGCCATGGATTTGGGAGGAGGGTTAGGATTAGTGGAACTGCCGTAATGTGAATGCATGGGACGACTAGGAGCGAACCGCCGCAGTATTAAAGGACGTGCGGGAAAGAGTAGGAGCGAACTGCCAGCGTGCGAACGGCAGGGTAGTGGCTTTCCATTCTCCCATGATACGGGCTTCTGAGAGCCCTTGGATCTGAGATCGAACGGTTGCATGGCGTGATTCTAGACCTATGGGTGAATATCCTATCCTGGAGGGTTATTCTTAAAATTTTCAGCAACTTAGCATGCGACCGTTTGATCTCAGATCCAAGGGCTGCCAGCAGCCCGTATCATGGTCGCTCCTACCACGACCGTCGCGTCGCTCGCGTGGTCGCGCCCTTGGAGATTTAACGCGGTGCGTTAGGCTATCTGATGTTGGCATGTCATACATAGTCATCACTTAGTCACACATACTACAACAAGGTTGGCTATAAGGTTGGCTATAAGTGTATTTTTTTACTCCTCTATATCTCTTTCTTCGTACTCCCTACGTCCCATAATATAAGAACCTTTTTGACACTAGCTAGTGTAGTGTCAAAAACATTCTTATATAATGGGACATAGGGAGTACTAGTATTTATTGCATTTGCCAAGGAGTGGCCTCTTCCAATGAAATGGTGTTGCTAAGTTTGCTTCATTTAATTAGCTATAGACTCAAAATTGTCTTTTCACCTAGGTACACGCGCTTAGCACCATTTCTTCCTTGGGTCACCAAACTAGTCTCTCTCTTCTTGATTAACTTGCCACATCAGACTTTATGCCTATGTCGCAAGCTTAAGCACCTGTAGGAGCAAGTAAGTACAATAGTGCGCTTTACATGGCATTTTTGCATATGTGGAGGAAAGAGAGGCAAGGAAAAAGTGGAGAAGTGGGCTCTCATGCAAGAGCCAGCCTCTACTACTACATGGTGGAGCATTGGGAGAGGCACCTGTATGGAGGTGGTCAGGAATCGGGAGACTCACGCCGGTCGTAGCGCCGTAGTTAAAATGATAATGGCAAGTCAAATCATGGGGCCCCACCGGTCTAGCAGTAACTCGCTATCAAATCACACAGCCCTACGTTTGCAGCAGCCTACTCCCTCGTCTTCTCGCGTCTTTGTCGAACCGACTAGGCGGGACTGTCCCGCCGCCTACCGGGCAGGAAAAGCCCCGCCCTCGACTTTTAAATACAACTACTCCCTCCGTGTTGGATGCGTTTGGTTGAAGGTATCGTATGAATGGATTGGGACCATTCAGTTTTTTTGGGATTGAACCATTCAATTCATGTGTTTGGCTGAATATAAGAGATGAGCTAATTATTTAAGACGGGACCTCCAGTCATGCTCACATAGTCATGCATGCAAAGGGTGGCCATTTGATTCGACCGATTTGGTTGGGTGGAATGGTTCAGCATCTTCAAGGCATATTCTCTTTTTTTGACTCGAACCATTCATGTGCTTTATAACCAAACATGTCTATTTTCTGAACGATCCCAACCCATTCATGACCACCCTTGCAACCAAACGCACGTCATCTTACAAAAACCAAATAATCCCACAATACTAAGGCGTGGTGCATTAACTTCTACCTCGTTTCTTGTTTCTTCACATATCAACCAATAAGAATCCAATGATATACTTTTTGTGACATAGTAACTCATATTTAGTTAGTCAAATGGATGACCTAGAACAACGTGCAGGCCCTATAAACCGAGACGCCTACAAATAAAAAAACCGAGACGGAGACGGTAGTTCAGCATGTATCTTTTTAGATCAATATAGTCGGGATTCACCAAGGAGCAAAACCAAGTGGTAGGCTGCTCCTGTCGTGTTGGCGTAGCAACTCAAGCAGGGTCAGTCCGCACACGAAATGGCGACACACTTAACAGAACCCCTTTGGCAGACATGTGGCTCATCCACCGTCTTGTTCCACGTGCGATGCGCCAAATTACAGTTCGGAGCAGCGGTTGGAATTGGAGGCACCCCGGTCGTAGCGCCGCAGTACTAGAAAATGAGCGATGAGGGGTCAAATCACAAAGCCCCACCTTTCCCGCATTAAGCTGGACGGACGAAGCAACCATCATTTCACTCTAGCGCGCAAGAGCATAAAAAAAGAGAAAACAATGATGTGTGCGGCAGCTACCTAGGGCACCCTAGGGTAGGGGTCTCCACTACAGATCCTTTTTTTTGAAAGCGCCTACACTACAAATCGGCTTCTCCCTCGTCCTCTTGAAGAAAACCGATGATGAGTGCGGCGATAGGGTTTGTAGGAGTACTACAGCGTGCGGGGCCACATCATGGTAAATGATTTCGAGTCGACGCCTTAAATATGTGTGGGCCGCTTGGTTTTACAGGAACGAGGCAACATTTTGGGTTCAGGGACCAGTGGAGATATAGCACGTACAAAAAATTGTGGACGTAGGTTCGACCGAAAGGATATGATGCATGGGCCCTGCATTTTGATATACCGGGGCCGCGTGAAATTTGCTACTCTACTCAAAACTAGTAAGGTACACATGTATTGAACGCATGAGATTTCAAAACCAAATTATGAATAAATACACACTATAGCATGTAAAGCTTTGAGTCATATATGCATGATGTAGATGTTCGTTTAGTTCTTATAGTTCATCTCATTCAAAATCAATTAGTTTTATAAAAATGATAAGATTCATGGGGTTGTGCATTATAAATCATAAAGTAAAAAACAAATAATGGCAATTCATTTAGAAAAAAAATATCAATTATGATACAGAAGATTCTAGAGCAAAGGAGAAGTGCTTGTGTTTTGAGGTTTGTGCATTATGCTTAAGTTCAACCATGTAGTCTTTTAAATTGTACATGTGGCAGATCTGGTGGAATGTTGATGGTATCCAACGGCCAGTAGTGCTCGGATTTGCCCATCTCTGCACTGTCGGGTTAGCTTCATCCAGCGACCATCTTTCAAAGTTATTGGCACGCTATATAGTTCTTGTGCCATAGTTGCATGTTCTGGGAAAAAGCTACTAGTGGGTTGTAGTATCTATTTAGGAATAGAAGATGCATACGTGGAAGTTGTAGGGAAAGAGATGACATGGAGCATCTCAATTCCTATGAGTAGGGATTGGAAAAGAGATGTCATTTGGTTCACATCATAGGAACTTTTCTATTGAATCTAGAGATGACATGTATCTCAATTCCTATGAGGAGGGATTAGTAAAGAGATGTAATTTGGTTCATATCATAGGAACTTTTCTATTGAGTATACGCTAATGTTTATTTTCCTTTGAAATTAAGGGAGTATAGGAATCCATTCATATGAACCAAGTGGCTCTAAAGCTATAGAAATGATATCATGTTTATTTCCTTTGAAATGTAGAGTATATGAATCTATTCCTATGAACCAATTGGCTCTAAAGGAAAAAAATCCTATAAAAATCATATCATATAGAGTTCCTATGATATTCCTCGACACTAAAGGATGGTTGAAATTGCTGCGGGTGATACGATGGTCTTTCTTTGTAGACTCCTCACCCATCTTTATAGTTACCTATCAAAGATGAATGAAATGATATATACAGGGTATTCTACATGTGCAATTTGGTACACGAAAACTCGGTAAAAGTTTGCGAGGTTCTAATTTTCAATAAAGCTATATGCACTACATTTCGGAACGGAGGGAGCATATGGCAGTTGCTAACACTCACATGGAAGATTTGTGTGTAGGAGGAGTGGCTGTTCTGTTAAATGACATGGCAAAACTGACACTGTCGGATGCCGATCTAACGGTTCTTACGGCGTTTGTCAGGAAAAGGCTTGTGGGGAACGTTTATCGGATAATGATTTACGGACACATGCATTGCATTGATACGTGCCCCCCTCTCTCTCACGCACACCCACCCTCACGAGTCACCACTCTCCCGAGTCCTCTCGCAGACTCGCACGTCGCACCCATCCTCTATCTGCAGGTAGACGTTACACACATATGTGCTCTTCACACCCTACCCTCAAAACTTCTAAAAAACAAAAGACGGCGCGCACATTTTATTTTAGCTCACACGTCACACACTTATACTATTACTCTTGCGGTGAACGTTCTTTGGGCATAGTATATATTGTACTCTCACAAAGAGAAGCGGTGCATGCACGCACTAGTTCTCTCACACCCACTCGCGGGTACACGTAGGAGCGCACTTTTTTGAAGCCGGTACAACAAAATCACTCCACTATATATAAAAGCAGGAGCCTTAGCGCTTGCTTTACTAGGGTTCATCTCGTTCACTTCCTCATGCTCTCCAGATCTAAGCAAGACATAGGTGGCCACACACTCTCTCTCAGCTCACGGCTGGTCACAAATCCGGCCGGACAACCTCGACCGGGGCAGGGGGTGTAGGTGCATCGTTCACGCTGTCGTCGGCGGCGAGGGAGGAGACTAATGGTTGCCCGCGCGTCCCGATCGGCGGCCGTGCCGTTCTCTCCGAGAGAGCGCCGGCTCGGGAGGGCCTCCGACCCTTTCTTCCTCCCTGCGGTATTGTGGCCACGATGCGGCCTCCCGACGCCGTCTTTGCCACATGCCGACGACCCTCAGGTATATAGTCCTTCGAAACCTACCTTGCTCTACTGCCCCAGCTCTTCCCCCTTCGTGTGGATCCTTTTCTACTTCCGTCTGCTGTTACAAAGACACCTAGACTTCTACTATTATTAGAAGTAAAGCTAGTTCATACAGTGAACTCAAAGCGTTGGTTCAAACAGGCAAGAAAGTGGGAAAGCTGTAGCATGAATCTAGGACTTGGTTCTAAGAGGAAACGGGGGAAAGTAGTAACATGTGTCACTGTTTAAATAACCGTATTTCGTATTTGCGCAAACAGGGATGTTTGTCTCCATATCGTTTCGGGATGTCTATCTCCGTATCGTTTCTATCCGCGCAATCAAAAGCACACACCTCAGTTTTAGTACAACTGCGCAAAATGAGATGGCTATCCCTTGTTGCCATCGTCTAACCTCCCGTCTTCAAGGTATCCCTACATTGGTAGTAACTACGGTAGAATGACCAACGCAATCTAAAATAAGCTGATTCGTACGTTTTACTTCCTGATTGCAGTGCAGGGACGAGCGAAAACAACTGCATCCTAGTCCGGAATGCACTTTCTACCAGTTCATCCATGGACCGAGGACTAGCTGGCACGGCTGCACGGTGGATTTTTGGACAGGTACGCGGATAACAGGCATTGTGGTCTACTTATTTCTGCAAATAGCGGTGCTTAAATTTAGTGGAATGCACAAGCATTTCAGCTGGTCAGTACACTGCATGGTTCAGTTCAGCATTCCAGCTGAGACCACAATTATAATTGGTTATTCTGGAATGAGAGAACCTAACCCTGGATGGTGGCAACAAGAAAAAACCAGAGTGAACTCCAGGAAATTTAAGCCTGCCGGGAGGCCCTTTGCTCAGAGAAGCCTTGCTTGTTTTTTCCTGATTTGTAAACCTTCTCACAACTTTGTCTTTTGCTGTGAACTAGTATATGTTTGTTATGTTCTATGAATCATTGAGATGTATAAAATTGCTCAACTTATGCTTTTCAAGATTTTTATGAAGACGAGTTTAATTGTGAGTGTTCCACATGAGCGCTGGACTAGCGTGTGAACGTTTGGAATTTATTACATTGTGGCCTCAATTAACTGCATGAACCACTGTAACAAGATACATAGTAGTTGCTTATATGTCAGACAGCAGATTGTTGATTGTTAGCTGATCAATAGCCTAGTGTTGAAGCGAGCTGAGCCAATGTGTCATGTTTTGCACAACTGCTTACAAGTGGGGTAGCACCGACAGTGTTTACAAGTACTTATGTATACGTCAGCGCACGGTTCTTGAACGAGTGCTCTATTTCATCAAAACACACACTGCTCGTATGATAAACCGTGAAAACTTATGTCTTACCATGCCATATTCATGAAAAAACTAGTGAGGACCCATCTGTTTCGGCAACAATTACGATGGTTCTCACATCATTCACGGGCACACAAAAGTAGCAGCAGTTCCCATAGACGGATTCAAACAGAGCACTAGCCCCAGAGGGGTCGATAACAGGCAAGGTTCAGATAATTAGACACAATCCAAACTACTATTAAACACTAGTTGGGGCAACTATTTCATGCCTCAATCTAATTTGCGCTGGATACAAGACAGACCTTGCCATGAACATCATCGAGGACGTCCCGCAGCAGCTCAATCCTGTGAACCTTCATGAAGACAACCTTGTGGCCTTGCCACTGATAAACTTGTTTGTGGAGGCATGCCACGTCATCTTCCTGCGTAAGCTTGACAAGAACAGTATGCCTCACAAACGAAGGAGTAGCTTTGAACTTCTTGTGCTTCAGTACACCCTGGACAACACGCCTAACAACAGTGAGGCTGGAATACAACTCTTCATTGGTATAACCGCAAATGGCTTCCAGGATCCAACAGCCTAAGAACTCTGTTTTCCCCGTGCATATATCCAGGTCGTCCGCCTCATAGCGAGTGACATGCATAACCACACAATCCTTGTCTGCATCAGGGCTCTAATTGAAATAGAAACAAATTCTGAATTACTTTTCAGTATAAGAACCACAAGTTATTTAAACCACTATGTATAGCATGGCATCGAAGCTAATAAAATTTTGCATTATTAATCACCACATACTTCATTTTCTAAATAAAAAATCACCACATACTTAGATGAAAAACCACAATCGAGATCGGCAAAGAAG
>NC_041391.1:138121062-138174421 GCF_002162155.2 Triticum dicoccoides
GTAACCTCAAACGGGGCATTGACCATCTCAGTAGTGGCCGTGAGCATATCTGGGGTCGGCTCGGTGGTTGCCTCCATCTTCTTGGAGCTCTCTGTCTCGTGGGGATCAGCCTCCCGTGTCTGCTCCAATATCGGCAAATCTTTGCCTGGTCCTCCTTGGTCCATCATGAAACTGACGAATGCTAGGAGACCACTGAAATGAAAACACAATTGCAATGACAATGAAACAAAAAAGAGAGTGAGGATCGGTTACTGCTTTGCAAAAGTTCTTTTTTTGCTCTGAACGAAAATATACCAACATCACGGATCCGCTTACCTTCCCTTCGTTGGGAGAGAAGAATAGTGCCAGATGCGAGTGTTGCCTTTCTTGAAGACGGTGAGGGAGAACGGGATTCAGCGAGGAGTGAAATGATGGTTGCTTCGTCCGTCAAACTTAGACTGCGGGGAGGTGGGGTTTTGTGATACGACGGCTCGTTACTGCTGCGCTACGACCGGGGTGACTCTCCGCCTGCATACTGCCTGCTAATTTGGTGGATGGCATTTGGGCCCGCGCGCTGCATGGCCCGCATGTCGGTGAACAAAAGTATAACGTCATTCAGTAGAGGGAGACATTTCAATGACCTAGGAGGAGCCAGAAGCGGTAGAGTGTCTCCACTGTACTAGTAGTAATTGTTTTTCTGGGTAGCTGTAGAGTGTCTCCACTGTACTAGTAGTAATTGTTTCTCTGGGCCCAAGACAAAACAGCCAATCCACACTAGTAAATAGTAAAATCAATTCAAAAGGCGCTACCCACACCCAGCACACACCCCCCTCCCCCACAAAAAAAACCTGGGTGCTCTTCTTCCTCCTCGCTCCTACCCACCTCACGTCAGCTTGCTCCACTCGTACCCCCAAATTCATCACCTCACTCCTACAAAAAATCCCAGCTCCCCTTCTTCCTCACTCCTACAGAAAACCCCCAGCTCCCCTTCTTCTTCACTCGCACTACAACTAGGCTCGTCATTCGTTACTCTGCTCAAATCCGTGAGCGCGACGTGACACCCTCGAGTAAAATGGAGTCGGCTGACCCCAGCGCCAAGAAGATGAGGCTCCTGCCAACGGTGACGCCTGTTGTAGATCCTGCACCCGGCAGCGCGGGGAGAAGCGGTGACCCCGCCCCCACCGGATCCCAGGAACCCGTAGAATCTCGGGTGGACCGCATCAGCAATCTCCCGGATGCCGTCCTTGGGGAGATTATCTCGCTTCTCCCCACCAAGGATTGCTGTCGCACCCAAGTCCTCTCAATTCGATGGCGCCCTCTATGGCGTGCCGTGCCCCTTAATCTCGACTGTCGTCAGCTATCTCTCTTCAATGATTTTGAAATCCCCAGAGCCATCATCTCCTCCCACCAGGGCTCCGCTCAAAGCCTCTACATCCTGTAATGCTACCTGAGCAAGCATACCATGCCCTGCACGGTGGACGCCTGGCTGAAATCCCCTGAATTCACAGAACTACAGCTGCTTGAGTTCTACTATTCCCCTGGAAATCACATACCACATACAGAACGCCATGAACTTGTGCCCTCAGCACCGATGTCCATCTCGCGGTTTTCCTCCTCTCTCCACACCGCCACCTTTGCGCTGTGCTACCTTCCAGACAATCTGGTACTAAACCTTCGACTCCCATTTGTCAAGAAACTTTCACTTGTGCGGGTTCGTATATCGGAGGCCTCATTACACAGCATCATCCACTCCAGTTGCCCTGTGCTGGCGTGCTTAGTGCTTGTTTTCACAGTTAGAATCGGTTGTCTCCAAATAAAGTCGCCTAACCTTGTAAGAATTGGAATTTCTTTTGACGGAAGGCAGCTCATCATCCAAGATGCCCCTTCACTTCAAAGGTTGATCCTTGATTCTAGTTATTCACCGTTGCAAATAACCGTCCTCTCTGTGCCTAAACTAGAGACCTTGGGTGTAATACATGATCTTTGTGCTCATTTCAATATGGTGTTTGGCTCCAAAGTTCTTCAAGTACTTTATATTATCATCTACACTTGTAACCATATGCTGCATTTTAAATTTCTGCGCATAATTTATATATCATCTTGGAGTACACATTTTGTACTAATATTATGTTCTATGCTCAATGAAGAGTTTCTTCATGGATGGCCTATCAATGGTGCTGGATTCTGTCAAGATCTTATATATCCAAATGAATAGTTTTGATCTGAACAAGATTATTGGCTTGCTGCAATGCTTTCCATGTGTGGAGAAGTTGTATATAAAGGTGATAATTTCACGCACATTGGAAGCCCGCATATAGTGTACTAGAATTAACCGTTTAGCTGTTGCTCTTTCGACACTCTTCTTTTAGACCTTAACTGTTTTCAATTTTCATGTCTATTTAGGCAACAGGACGGGGTAAGAAAGTTATAGCCAATCGGTGGATTCGTAAGCATCGGGATTTTCTCACTTCTCATGAGATTCTATTGAAGACGATAACACTAGAACGATATGTAGCCAACCTTGCAAACACAAGATTTGTCACATTCTTCCTGCTGAATGCGAGGTTACTATTGTTCATCAGGCTTAAGTTTATTAGCAGCATGGTTTTGACGGATGGGTATGTCGAAGAGCAAAAAAAAGGAGTTTCAGGTGGGCAAAAGAGCTTCTGAACGTGCCAGGCTTCTATTTACAACATATTGTGGTCATAATCTAGTAAATTTTACGATCCGGGATGTTCATTCTATGGACCTGACTGATCCATTTGACTGTGACTGCCGAAAACAGTGCTGGAGTTAGATGTTGTTGCCCTTTTCAATCTGGGTTTTTTTGTAAACCTGATGAACAATCAACCCTCGTGCTTTTGTACAATTTGTAAGCTGGAGTTAGATGTTCCTTCCCTTTTCAACTCGGTTGTGACTGTCATATTTTCTTTGAAACAAGGCAAATGGCTTGCCATTCGCTTAATTTAGAGTGAAATATTGTAACAAATCACAACCAAGGGAAATAACATCACTCACGCCGGCTGCTTGAGCTCACTGTGCATTACAAAAGCCAAGTGACTAGCCCCCACCACCCCCACCAGTCAACCCTCGTACTCCCCTCCACATGCGACTGGACCGGCGCATCTTCAACGGCTGACACCAGGGACCCAGCAAGTTCGTTCCGTCCGAGGCCTCGCCGTCGTCCTCCACCTTGCGGCCTTGGTTCGCTCGTTGTGCACGGTGCGCCGCCCTCTTGCGTTGTCAACATCGTCAACAACCGAGAGGAACAAGGAGATGACTGTACGTGGAGAGGATGACAGTAGGGACCCACCAGCGTCACGGAAGTACGCAAGCAAGTTCTTCTGTAGTACAAGCCCAAAAATATGGTTCCTCCTAATGGTTGGACATCTGGGGCTCACGTCATCGTCAACGTAGTCAATAAACGAGAGAATTACACTACGAGCGGCTGACACCAGGGACCCAGCAAGTCGCGCAGTTTTTTTTGAGGAACAAGAAGTTTTTTTTGAGACAATGAGGAACAAGCAGTTGTTATTTATACTAGTTTTAGCGACGGATCAGGGTAACAACGGGGCTGTGCGGGGGTTGTGGCCCGTCTAGCCAGGGTTTTATTTATGTTTACCACATCATGATCCCAGTTGTGTTTTTTTCTTGCTGAAAATGGCTAGCCCAGTTCTTTTTTTAAAGAAATACCTAAACAAGGCCTACTTGCTTTATCGGCCCTGCTGGGCTGCAAATGTTTCAAGATGAGGAGAGTTTCATTTGGTTTGCCCAGAAATAGCCTGTACATTTTTAAAATACATCAAACTGGGAATTAGTTTCATTTTTTTTCATTACAAGATCTTAAATTCCATTGATTTGTATGAATGGACAATTATTTTGATTTTATATTTATATAAATTATTTTTCAAAATAGTTTGAATGTGAATCGATATTTCTGGATTAAAACAGTTGACCGCACCGAAATATGCAAAATTTCGTATACATTTTAACCGTGGCCACAATATGGGGTGTAATGCTAACAAAAAGAAGATGGGCTCCAAAAAAAATCTTAAGAATTAGCAAATGGGTTGTACATTATTAGAGATAATGGCAGATGGGTTGTATGATGTTTTCCACAGATTTGAGGCTGACTTGTGCGCCTACTACAGGTTGACGCGTATGCTTTCATAAAAAAAAGGTTGACGCACACGCAACACCCTGTCAACTTAGTCAACACACTAGAGCAGTGACTGTTGGATATCCATCCAACGGCTGTCGTGCTTCTTCAATATCTGCTCTTCATGCTCCAGCCGCTCAAACAAGCACCGGCGGGACTGCCTGCTCCCTCCTCCCGCGGTCGGCTATGCTGCTGCACAGGCCTCACGGCCCCACCGTACTCCCATCGCTGGCCTAGCCATCCCTCTACTCACCCACACATGCTGTTATTCTCCGGCGATGGCAGACGAACCAGTAAACCCTCGTACACCTCCGCGTGGGAAAAAACTGTCAAGTATTCCCTGGCTCCGTGTCGTTCCCTTCCTAGGCCTCGCCGTCGTCCATCGCCCTGGTGCTCTCGGTGCGACCTGGTCAACGTGGTCAATGAATGACATCCATCGGAAGTGGACTGTACATGGAGAGGCTGACAGTTGGGTCCATGGCTGCACGCAAGGAAATGCCTCCTTATTACGCGCAAAATAATGATTCCTCCACCTGACAGCTAGGACCCATAAGAAGGGCCTCTGTATTTCGTGAAAAAAAAACGTTCCCCCCACTGACAGGTCGGACCCACCAACTATATCTTTGCACGCAAGGAAGTGCCTCCTTATTACGCCCAAAAAAATGAATACCCCCCTGCTAGCTGGGACCCACCATATTGTTGGGCTGACTTGTGGGCCTACTAAGTTGACGGGGATGGAGGGCTTTGTCAACTTAGTCAATACTCCAGTGACCGTATGATGTCCATCCAACGGCCATACGGCTTCTTCAACCTCTGGTCTTCTTGCTCCAGCCGCCCAAAGCAGCACCAGTCGTGCCGCCTGTTCCTGCCTCCCGTGGCCCGGCTCCGCATCATCCCCTTCCTAGGCCTAATCGTCATCCACTGCCGTGGTGCTCTTCGCATAGCATGGTCAATGTGGTCAACGACCGACTTCCATCGGAAGAGTAATGTACGTGGAGAGGCTGACAGGTGGGTCCACGGCAGCCGCAAGGAAGTGCCTCCTTATTACACGGAAAATAATTTATTCCTCCACCTGACAGCGGGGACCCACCGGACGGGCCACCAGTATTTTGTGAAATAAATCGTTTCCCCCTGACTGCTGGGACCCATCGGACGGGCCACCGTATTTCGTGAAAAAAACGTTCCCCCGCCGTCAGCTCGGACCCACCGGAAGTGCCTCCTTATTACGCACAAAAAAATGAATACTCCCCCGGCTAGCTGGGACCCACCTTGGTGGGAGGCTGTCTTGTGGGCCTACTAAGTTGACGGGGCCGAAGGGCTTTGTCAACTTAGTCAATATGAATGATTCTAGCTCCAGTGACCATACGATGTCCATCCAACGGCCGTAGTGCTTCTTCAACCTCTGGTCTTCTTGCTCCAGCCGCCCAAAGCAGCGTCGGTCGTGCCACATGCTCCTGCCTCCCGTGGCCGGGTGTGCTGCCGCGGAGGCCTCACCGCCCCCTACTATTCCCACCGCTGGCCAGGCCCTGCGGCGACGGCAGCCTCACACCGCAGCCAAACCAGTGAACCCTCGTACTCCTCTTCGCGCGGGCTTCCACTACCGCGTCTTCCCCAGCTCCACGTCGTCCCCTTCCTAGGCCTCATTGTCGTCCACCACCGTGGTGCTCTCCGCGCGGCATGGTCAACGTGGTCAAGGAACAACTTCCATTGGAAGAGTACTGTACGTGGAGAGGCTAAAAGCTGGGTCCACGGCCACAACCCAGTTTTTTTGTGATTTGCCAATTAAGTCGCGTTGTCAGGCCTGTTGGGCTGCAAATCTTTCAAGACGAGGAGAGCTTTTCATTCGGCTGGCCGAGAAAATGGCCCATCAGTAATGAGAAATGGGATGTACATTTTTAAAACACATCAAACCGGCAATTAGTTTCAAATATATTTTTTTTCATTTCAAGCTTTTAAATTACATTAATTTTTATCCGTGGAGAATTTGTTGGATTTTATATTGATATACATTTATTTTTAAAATCAGTTTGAATTTGAGTCGAAATTTCGGGATTAAAAACAGTTCGGACCGCACCGAAATATGCAAAATTTCATATAATTTTTTAACTGTGGCCACAATATGGGCTGTAATGCTAACAAAAAGAATATGGGCTCCAAAAAAATCTTAAGAATTAGCAAATGGGCTATAAATTATTAGAAATAATGGCAGATGAGTTGTATGCTGTTTTCCACAGATTTAAGGCTTTCCTAAAAAAAGGTTGATGCACAAGCAGTCACGGTTGGATGTCCATCCAACGGCCGTCGTGCTTCTTCAATCTCTGCTCTTCCTGCTCCAGCCGCTCAAACAAGCGCCAGCGGGACTGCCTGCTCCCTCCTCCCCGCGGTCGGCTGTGCTGCCGTGCAGGCCTCACCGCCCCACCGTACTCCCATCGCTGGCCTAGCCATCCCTTTACTCACCCACACCTGCTGTTATTCTCCGGCGACGGCAGACAAACCAGTAAACCCTCGTTCAGTTGTACTCCCCTCCGCGTGGGAAACAACTGCTGAGTCTTCCCTGCCTCTGTGTCATTCCCTTCCTAGGCCTCGCCGTCGTCCACCGCCCTGGTGCTCTTGGCGCGGCCTGGTCAACGTGGTTAACGACCGACATGCATCTGAAGTGGACTGTACGTGGAGAGGCCGACAGCTGGGTCCACGACCGCACGCAAGGAAATGCCTCCTTATTACGCGCAAAATAATGATTCGTCCACCTGACATCAGGGACCCACCGAAAGGGCCTCAGTATTTCGCGAAAAAATGTTGCCGCCGCTGACAGCTCGGACCCACCAGCTATATCTTCGCACGCAAGGAAGTGCCTCCTTATTACGCACAAAAAATGAATACTCCCCCTGTTAGCTGGGACCCAGTATAGTGGCAGGCTGACTTATGGGCCTACTAAGTTGACGGGGACAGAGGGCTTTGTCAACTTAGTCAATATGCACGATTCTAGCTCTAGTGACCGTACGATGTCCATCCAACGGCTGTAGTGCTTCTTCAACCTCTGGTCTTCTTGCTCCAGCCGCCCAAACCAGCGCCGGTCGTGCCTCGTGCTCCTGCCTCCGGTGGCCGTCTGCGATGCGGCGGAGGCCTCACCTCCCCCTACTACTCCCACCGCTGGCCAGGCCATCCCTCTACTCACCCACACCCCCTGTTATTCTGCGGCGACGGCAGCCTCACACCGCAGCGAACCAGTGAACCCTCGTACTCCTCTACGCGTGGGCATCCACTGCCACGTCTTCCCCGGCTCCGCGTCGTCCCCTTCCTAGGCCTCGCCGTCGTCCACCGTCCTGGTGCTCTCGGCGCGGCATGCTCAACATGGTCAAGGAACGGCTTCCATCGGACATGGACTGTATGTGGAGAGGCTGACAGCTGGGTCCACGGCCGCAGCAAGGAAGTGCCTCCTTATTACACGCAAAATAATTATTCCTCCACCTGACAGCGGGGACCCACCCGACGGGCCACCATATTTCGCGAAAAAAACGTTTCCCCCTTGACTGCTGGGACCCACCAGCTACACCTTCGCATGCAAGGAAGTGCGTCCAGGCAAAAAAAACGATTCGCCCCCCTGACTGGTGGGACCCAGCAGCTACATCTTCGCACACAAGGAAGTGCGTCTAGGCAAAAAAATGATTCGCCCCCCTGACTGCTGGGACCCACCAGCTACATCTTCGCACTCAAAGGAAGTGCGTCCGGGCAAAAAAAATGATTCGCCCCTCTGACTTCTGGGACCCACTAGCTACATTTTCGCACGCAAGGAACTGCCTGACAGTCGGGACCCACCTGGTCGAAGCATACGTAGTGTTGTCATTCTGGTCGCGAACTTGTACGTACATATATACTGGTCGATGTAGAGGCGCGCACGTGTCATAGTAGAGGCGCGTACGTGTCGTAGTAGAGGTGCGCACGTAGCATGTACACCTACGTATAGCGGCCAGGGTGCAAGAAAGAAAATACGGCCACGTATGTGTACATACGGGCGGGGTCTCGAACGCCTAGTCGCGCATACGTACGGCGAGGGCTCGTGTTCATGGGGAGGCAACGGAATGCGTCGTGTTCATGGGGAGGCAACGGAATGCATCGTGTTCATGGGCAGGCAACTGAATACGTCGTGTTCATGGGGAGGCAACGGAATGCGTCGTGTTCATCGGGAGGCAATGGAACGCGTGGGAGCCAACCGGCTTGGATGGAACAGGCGATGGAATCGAGGCCTGGCGTACCGCAGAACGGAGGAAACGGACCTCCTACGGTCGAAACGGGGGTCCTGTTGATCGGGAGGGGTGTGGCGTATCGCAAAACGGACGAAACGGACCTCCTATGGTCGAAACGGGGGTCTTGTTGATCGGGAGGGGTGTGGCGTACCGCAAAATGGACAAAACGGACCTCCTACGGTCGAAACGGGGGTCCTGTTCATCGCGAGGGGTGTGGCGTACCGCAAAACGGGACTCCACGGGATATTGTTCATCTCCACCGTCGACCTCCTCCAGCCTCCACGGGCTACCGTCGACCTCCTCCAGCCTCCATGGGCTCATGTTCATCCAGCCTCCACCGTGCGCTACTCCACTGGCTACTGTTCAACCACCCCTCCACGGGCACCCTCCACCGTCTACTGCTCATCCAGCCCTCCACACCACGGGGTCCTGTTCAACCACCCCTCCACGGCCACCCCTCCACCATCTACTATTCATCCAGCCCTCCACACCACGGGTTCCTGTTCATCCAGAGGCAACGCCACCGCTCACTGTTCATCCAACCCCCCCACCCACCGCAATGCTCACGGTTCATCCAATCGATCGGCTTCAGTTAGCAGCAGTAGCGAAGGAATCGCTCCATCGGGTTCAGTTAACAGCCATCGATCGATCGCTCGGGTTCAATAACGCCTAGCCTGCAGTGCAATCGCTCGGGTTCAGTTAGAGCCCAATGCCTCGCTCGGGTTCAGTTAGAGCCAACGCCTCGCACACACGCGCGTACGTACGAGAGAGACGCGTATCACTCCGCCCCCGACCTCCCACCGTAACCGGCAACTCCCCGAAATTTTATTCCCCCTCGCTTCTACCACGGTTTTTTCCGTCATGGACGACCCAAAGAATGTCATGCAGCTGCGTCTCCGTCCCGCCTAGGACGAAAAGCCCATTTTATGTCATGATTTTTTGTCATAGAAGTAGGATCCCACCACATCTATGATGATACCGGGTTTTGTCACAATTATCATCATAGCAGTGTCATATGTATGACAGAAAAAAATTCATTTGGCCCAAAATGTCACGGATGTGTCTTTTTTTGTAGCGCTCCTAGTGCACCCATCCTTCTAACCCGCGCTTCAGTTTGGCATCTACAGCCCTCCCCGGTGAGATCCATCCTCGACCGAACCGCCGTCCGCCGGAGAAGAGGCCACCGTCGACGTGGTGCTCGCCAACAACCAACTCCACCACCCATAGACGCGGGAGATCTCAGTGAGTCCGTAGGTACCCTCCGTTTCCTCTACCTCGTCGTGGATCGACGCCGGCGACCACCGCAAGCCTCGGGCGCCGGCGAGGCTCTGTTTTGGTTTTCAAACCTGACGGGTGGGACCCCCTCGTCAGCTTTTTCTTTTTTTGAAACGTTTTCTAAAAACGCCTTCGGGCAAAATACGTCTTCTAACTGAAACATTTTTCTGTCTTTTCTAAACTAGCCCCTGGAAGTTTTCTGTTTCATTACAGATTAGTCCCTGGACTAAAACCCTTATAACGTTTAAAAAAGAGATGATTTTGATTTGATTCTTTTTCTGTCATCTTTATTTTTCTGTCTAGTTTTTTATTATATTTATTTGAAAATTATTTGGAACAACTTTTATGCACGCACGGTATTTACGTTAGTATCTGATTTTTTTTTATAACGTAGATACCGAAGGAGGTGACGGAGCCGCAAACTTCACCGAGCTATACTCCGACTACTATGAAGCAGGCAAGCATGTTTGAACCTTTGATATGATGAGTGTTTTGCATGTTTGTTTGAGTAGTGTGCTCATGGCATGTTTATAGAAGCATGAGTGCATGTTATATTGCATGCAAGGTAAGCTACACGTGAGCTTCGAAGCTTGATGTGTTCAAATGATGGTGAGATAACCTGATCATGTGGTGGCATGATAGGTTGCAAGCTGGTATTGTTGTAGCATGCCAGGCTTATGCCAACCGTTTAGGTCCAACATTAACGTGGATCAAGTCATGTTCTCGTTCATCCTTTTTTTGTGCTACCACGGGCCTTCTACAAAGAATACGATCTAGTTAGTTGCAAACCTCTTTCCTTGTACACACCAAATAGAGAGTCCATGATGAGGGTTCCATGGCCCTGGATTAAAGTCGTCATCTGGTCAGGGGGATGGGTGTTTTTGGTTGGGACCGAGAGGGGGGCACCCCTTAGAGCGCGCGATATAAATTTGATCCCATGCTACTCGAGGTTGTGGCCTCCCCGTCTCAAAGTTTTTATTGAACGTTGTCTAGGGTGATTCCTGGTAGCGGGATGTGGAATGGGTGTGTACTGGTTAGATGAGTTTCTTCTAAAATACCGTAAGCGGAACTAGTCCTTTGTGACTACGGAAATCCGTTGACTGTGGGTAAAGAGTACAAACTCTGCAGAGTCAAACCATTCGAGTAACCGTGTCCATGGTCAAGGACCGTGACCAACATATCACTGCCAGTGTCAGTGTCAGTCTCAACGTCTGTCTCATTGTCAGTCTCAATGTCAGTTTCAGTGACAATCTCCGGTGAATATACATGAGTGGTAAACCCGGCTGAATGTTATTCCCGTGGATGGACTAACCCGTTTACTATTATGCACTGAGTATTTCCCTTGGATGATTTAATGAGCTACTTGAATTCAAATGGTGAAGTATAAGCCCTTTATGTGATGTCGCTTAGACGTCCGACTGTGGCATTCTCATTATTTACTTTTGATATAAGCCCTTTCTGCGATGTCGCTTGGACGTCCTACTATGGCATTCTCATTATTTACTTTTGATATAAGCCCTTTATGTGATGTCGCTCAGACGTCCGACTGTGGCATCCATGTTATTTACTTTCATTATAAGCCCTTTTCGAGATGTCGCTTAGACGTCCGACTGTGGCCTGCACTGTCATTTACACTTCAATATAAGGCATTTATGTGGTGTCGCTCTGACGCCCGACTGCGGCATGTTAAATGTATTTTTACCTTTCGAGGCGTCGCTTCAGACACCCGATCGGTCTTCAGTTATTTTTTTGGGATTTCGGGAGGACTACCGCCCGACTTCCTTTTTATTTAACATGCCATGCAAATTATTAGTTGAGTGTGCATTACTAATCTGCTCATGTGCATCATGTTTGCATTTGTTATATCTTATGTCCAAACTGTCTTGCGAGTACATTCAAAGTACTCACCTGACTTGTTGCTTTGGCCAGATATTGACAAAGGCGATCTTATGGACGAAGAGTACGATAGCGAGTCCGGCGCCTAGAGGAGTCCCAGTCAGTACCGTGCGATCCTGGAATTGGTCACTTGTACTATATATGCTTCCGCTACCCAAATAAAATCATTGAGCCTCACTCCGGCGCTCGATGAGCTGTAAGATTTAGGAGTCATGTCACCCACGTCACGGTGACATACCCACCACCACTTTTATTACGAGTCAGTAGTTATGCCACCATACCTCTTGTGTCATATCCGCCTTTATGTGTAATATTGGCGTGCTTGTAATAAATTGTTGAGCAATGTCAGCTCAACCTTGTATAATATTTAGTACTACTGGATTTCTGTATCAAGGATTTGTCTACTAGTAAGGAAGATTTTCCTATACTAGTCTGATAAAGTGGTCGATTTTTCAATAAATATTTTATTGGAAAACCGGTCCTGACAACCTTTAAGATAGGAACACGACCAAGAGCAAGCAAGTGAGCACGTCTGGGCTCAATCTCAGAGCGGAGACAAGATAAGAACTCATGAAGCCTCTGAAACTCCAAGTCAGACCGCATAGTATGACAGCAGCGGCAAGCTCCGCAAACAACTGTCCGAAGAGAGTCAAGCTGACACCAGATGGCAGAGCGCTGGGAATAGAAATCATCAACAGAAGAGTCACCCTGCTGAAGAGCATGCACCTAACGCACCATAGATAGGTAGAGAGCATTGCCAGAGGGCTGATAGCGCTGATAGAGATAAGACCACATCATTGCAATAGTGTCGAGGCCCATGAACTCACAAACTGATGAAGGACACTCGCAGTGAGAACAACAGCAACTCGAGCATCATCATTGCACCACTGAGTGTAAACAGACAGATCATCCTGATAGACGGAAAGAGCATCAGAATAGGCGGATACCTGCTTATCATAAGCATCAGCCGCAACATCATCAAGAGCCTTGGCTGCATCCCGATCAGTCTGAGAAGCATCAGTAGCAAGCATCGGTGGTACCGGCGGGGTAAGAGCCACCAGAGCAACAGGGCAGGGCGGACAGGGTACCTCGCCAGAGAGAACGCCCCACAGCATAAGGCCATGCATATGGATATGCATGAAACCCGCAAACCCAACATAGTTGGTGCCATCAAAGATCACCGAGCACCGAGGGACAGCGGCATAGCCCGAAGAAGACATGAGAAAGTTTCCCTTCTGCTTCTTTGCTTCTCTATTTTTTGGGGGGTCAACGGACCCTCAAATTGATCTGGATCGAGGGAATCACTTGAACCAGGAAGCGAGTGAGGCCAGAGAGATCGACCACGGCTAGGAGGGTAGGGGCGGAGATGACCTGATGGAGTCGAAGGAGAGCTGGTGCCGGACCAGGCGGCCGGACCAGGCGGCGGCAGTGGCAGCGACCAAATGGAGCTAGAACAAAGAGGAGACCCGATGGGGAGGAAGCAGCCAGGAGCAGCAGACCCAACGAGGCCTAGCACGGCCGGCATTGGGCTGCAACAGGGGCATGTAGGAGAGCACCTGCTCGAGAGGAGTCGGGCAGCAGGTACGACAATCCTGACAAGGACGAGTCGAAGTAGAGGATGGTCGGAGACTAGGAACGGAGCCTAGCAACGGTGGCGACTAGGATAGAGCACGCACAGGAGTTGCATCGTGCGGGAGAGAGGCTAACCTAGCATCTCATACCATGTTAGATAAACAGCAACTGCTATTCACTAAGGTCCAAAGGCCATTACATATACATGTGTGATAAAGTACAATAAACCTCCTATACAATGGGGATATACTGAAAAGGTACTATACACATCTAACACTTATTATGATAGTCGCTCTGTTCCAGGAAATTTATGGTTGTTGCACGCTTGCTGCCTCCTCTAAAAATTCTAAAATCCTCATTATTATATATGCCTTCCTTCTCTTCTTTCTCGGACTCATTAGATTACAACTTCATGTCTAATGATAGTTACTTTTTTCTAACTTGAAACTACAACTGATCTATGTACCCATCATATGCTATTTCGACAGAAGACCCAAGGCCAGACAGTTCCTTTAGCCCAAATATGTGATCCATGAATATGATGCGCAAAGAACCGGAATAAGAACGGAGCCGAGTTTCAACATGATCCTAGTTAAATATCTCAACTTGGACAATCAGCAATGCATGAGAATTAGGAAACTTCGAGAAACATCTGAAAACATCACAATGTGCTGTTGTAGTTGCAAGCTGATTGAATCGCATAAAATCAGTAGTACAGAAACAATACCGCTACGCATACCAATTTGCATGGGGCAAGCTGAAAGAATGAGGCATCATATATGATGAGACAACGCTATCAAATAAGCCTACCAGAAGGTCTACCAGCTTGCAATATTTCATTTGCTACTCCCAACATGCTCAGCAGACAATTTACTGTACGTAGAAGAGGTAGGCAAATAAAGTGAACTGGATACAGATTGCAAGCTTTGTTTTTGTTAACCTTGTCCTCTTTCCTAGTTTCCTAAGACTGTACGTCTTTCTTCTTTGTGCTAAATTGGAACTTCTTCTCTCTTTTCTTCTTATGTATTTTTCTTTTTTCTGTTTCTTTTTGCTTTTGCTTTTTTTGTTTTCTTCTCTCTTCTCTTTCTTTTTTTATTCAAGAAACTTACTTTCTTCATGTCTTTTTCTACAAAATTTATGAGGGTTTTTCAAATTTTGAGGAACTTTTCAAATTCAATGAACTATTTTTCAAATTCGATGACTTTTTCAAATTCCATGAACTTTTTACCCAATTTTGATGAACTTTTTTCAAATTCAATGAACTTTTTTCAAAATCGGTGAACTTTTTCAAATTCAATGAATTTTTTTCGAAATCGGTCTATTTTATTAAAACATGATGAATTTATTTTTCAAATTTTGACGAACTTTTTTCAAATTCCATGAACTTTTATTGAAATTCGATAAACTTTTTTCAAACTCGGTGAACTTTTTCATATTGATGAACTATCTTTCCCAATTTTGAAGAACTTTTTTTTCAAAATCCATGAACTATTTTCAAACTCGATGAACTTTTTTCAAACTTTTATGAATTTTTACCATATTCCATGAACTCTTATTGAAATTTGATGAGCTCTTTTCAAACTCGATGAACTTTTTCATTTTTGATGAATATTTTCATTTTTGTGAAATGTGTTTGAAAATTGATGAAAGTTTTGCAAAATTTATGAACTTTTCAAATTCGTAATTTTTTGGTCCATGTGTTTTTAAGATTGTGAGCGAAGGGGCGAACATGAAAAAAAACAAAGAGAAAACAAACGAATGCAGTTGAACGAAAGGGAAAGAGCAAGCGCGTAAGTTGGGCCGACCCACTCGAGGCTGCTACGAGCGCCAGCAAAGCGAAGCGGCGCCTAAGGCGCCGAAAAGGAGGTCTTGTGTTCGTGTGTGTCTTTTGTTTGTCCTCGAGTTCCACCTGGGCTCAGATCGAGGCATCCACGGATCGCGTGTGTGCAGATCAAGGCCTGAAAGTTGTCAATTGGCATCAGAGCTTCGGGTTTCTAGGTTCCCGCGGTGTGCTGAAATTTGGGATGGGCCTTAGGCCCATATAGCAATTTGTGAAAATCTCTAAGGGCCCATGTGGGTTTATTGGCACTAGGTGTAGTCGCAAGTTTAGTCTCACCTCGAAAGTGGAAGAGGAGTTGGACCTCCTTATAAGGGTTTGTCTTCTACATGCTATTGGAGATTGAGAAGAGAAGAGGCCCTCACGTACTCCTCCTCCGCCACCCGCCTTGCCACGCCATGCCTCGTCACGACGCGCCGCGGGTTGCAGGAATGAGCCAAGCCGAGCTCACACCTACGCGCTTATTTTTGCCAGTCACTAACATGAACCGCCCATGTTGTTCCTTTGCTGCTGTTGTTGCCGGTGACTCCATCTCGTCCGCCGCGTACACGGTCGATGGGAGAGCAGGTCGTCGAAACCCCGTCTCTCCAATTCCTGTACAGGAGAGAGGCGAATAGGTTTTTGGGAAGCGACTACGCGATTGCTCGCCTCCGATCCACTACTTCATCTACGTCCACGTCCTCTTCGTCATCATCATGTCCACCGACAGCGAACGTGCCGATGCCGAGAAGATCGAGGGAGACAAGAAGGTCGCCAAGGATGCCACTACTGTTGTCACCGCCGCCGCAGCTTCTGCCTGGCCTATTGGAGGGTATAACACGTTTATCCCGCTCCTATTTATTTTCGTATTAGTAGTATGTGTAGATTTGTCTATTGTTTTCTTAGCACGTGCATGTTTAGATCATAGTCAGTATGTCCTCAATTCAGTCAATGCCATGCTAGTGATTTATCTATGGATTAAATTAGTCGAAAAATTGCCTATTTACTCAGCAATCCAAAAACCTATTATGTGTAGGAATTTTTCGGCAAGTGACTTTGCCGCTGCACTGAAACTGGATAAGTTTACCGGTACGTACTTTAAGCATTGGCAGTCAAAGACCACTTTATGGCTCACGGCTATGTCGTGTTCTGGGTCACCGGTGCCTCCATGAGAATGATTGCTCTTGAACAGGAGAAGGCGTTCAGGGAGGCCACCGTTGTGTTTCTCGGAGCAGTTTTTACTGTGATCGGAGATAAATTGGTCGATGCATATTTACATGTGCATGTCACCGAGGACTTGTGGGAGGCGCTTGAATCTAAGTTCGGGGCCACCGATGCAGGGAGTGAGATGTATATTATAGAGCAGTTCCACGATTACAAGATGGTTGAAAACCGTCCTGTATTGGAGCAAGCTCATGAGATAACATGCATCGTTAAGGATCTTGAGCTTCTGAAGTGCGATTTACCGGGCAAGTATGTCGCGGGCTACATAATTGCTAAGCTCCCTAATTCCTGGAGGAACTTTGCCACCACTCTGAAACATCAGAGGCATGAATTCTCTGTGGAGGATGTCATTGGCCATCTAAGTTTTGAGAAGAATTAGAGGGAAAAGGACTCGCACGGAAAAAGGGCCGAAGGGACCTTCAACTCCCACAAGCCCAAGGGAAAGAATGGTGTCCAACAGAATACCGACTTTATGAAGAAGGGTAAGAAGACCTTCAAGAAGAACAAGAAGGATGAGGGCTGCATTACTTGTGGTTCGGTTGAACATTGGGCCAACAAGTGCCCAAACAAGTTTAAGAAATCAGGACAGGACTCCAAGTCCACCAAGATGATTGTGGGCAACAATGAGAATGGTGCATCTGGGTATGGTAATTTATTTACTGTTTTTTCAGTGTTTCAGCCCACCGATTAGTGGGTGGACACAGGTGCAGGCGTTCATGTATGTGCTGACATTTCATTGTTTTCTTCTTACCAGGCCATAGGCCACAGGTCCATATTGATGGGGAATGGGGCGAGTGCTTCTGTTCATGGTGTTGGCATGGTTAATCTGAAGTTTACTTCGGGAAGGATCGTGCAACTGAAGAACGTGCACCATGTCACCGCCATCAAGAAGAACCTCATTAGTGGCTCCCTTCTATGTAGAGAAGGGTTTAAGTTGGTATTCGAGTCTAATAAATTAGTTGTTACTAAGTATGGACTATTTGTTGGAAAGGTTATGAGAGCGGAGGGATGTTCTGCCTTTCCCTCGCAGATTTTTGTAATAAAGTCGTGAACCATATTCATTCGAGTGTTAATGAATCTCGAGTTTGGCATTCACGTCTTTGTCACATTAGTTTTGGTGTTATGACGCGGCTAGCTAAGTTGGATTTAATCCCAAGTTTCACTTTAGCCAAAGGTTCTAAGTGCCTTTCATGTGTGCAAGCTAAGCAACCTCGCCAGCCTCACAAGGCTGCGGAGGACGGACATTTGGCACCATTAGAACTCATACATTCTGATCTTTGTGAGATGAATGGTGTGTTGACTAAAGGTGGAAAGAAATACTTCATGACATTGATAGATGATTCCACTAGATATTGCTATGTATATCTGTTAAATACTAAAGATGAGGCTCTACACTACTTTAAAATCTATAAGGCAGAAGTTGAGAATCAACTTGAAAAGAAAATTAAATGAGTCCGATCAGATCGTGGTGGAGAGTACTTCTCGAGTGAGTTTGATTCTTTCTGTGTGGAACACAGCATTATTCATGAGAGGACGCATCCCTATTCACTCTAGTCAAATGGGGTTGCCGAGCGGAAAAACTGTACTCTAACCGATTTGGCTAACGCCATGTTAGATACATCGGGTTTGTCCAAGGCATGATGGGGGGAGGCTATATTGACGGCATCTCATGTCCTAAATTTCCAACAAAGGATAATGAGATCACTCCCTATGAGAAATGGGCAAAGAGAAGGACAACACTCTCGTACTTGCATACTTGGGGATGTTTGGCGAAAGTCAATGTGTCGATCCCCAAAAAGCGTAAGCTTGGACCAAAAACTGTGACTGCATTAATTTGGGCTATGCTAAGAACAGCGTTGGCTATAGATTTCTAGTAGTGAAATCTGAGGTACCTAACCAAAAGGTCGGTACAATTATGGAGTCTGAGGATGCTACATTCTTTGAGGATATTTTTCCTATGAGAGATATGCAAAGAACTTCTAGACAGGAATCTGAGGGGACTCGTGAGCCTGCCATTCCTACGGAATATTATGAATGAACACATGATGACAATCCTGAGGAGGCTGATGAGGAAACCCTTGGTAGGGGCAAGAGACAAAGGACTGCAAAGACCTTTGGTGATGATTTCTTTGTGTACCTCATGGATGATACTCCCACTTCTATTTCAGAAGCATATGCCTCTCCAGAAGCTGACTACTGGAAGGAGGTGGTCCGTAGCAAGATGGATTGCATCATGGCTAATGGGACGTGGGAGATCACTGACCGTCCCTATGGTTGCAAACCATTGGGATGTAAGTGGGTGTTCAAGAAGAAGCTTAGGCCTGATGGTACGATTGAAAAGTAAAAGGCTAGGCTTGTGGCCAAGGGCTATGACCAGAAAGAAGAAGAAGATATCTTCGATACTTATTCACTTGTGGCTAGACTGACCACCATTCGAGTATTACTCTCGTTGGTAGCCTCTCACGGTCTTCTCGTCCACCAGATGGATGTTAAGACGGCTTTTCTGAATAGAGAGCTAAACGAGGAAATCTACATGCAATAGCCAGATGGCTTTGTAATAGATGGCCAGGAAAGAAAGGTGTGTAGGTTGCTGAAATCTTTATATGACCTAAAGCAAGCACCTAAGCAATGGTATGATAAGTTTAATACAACTCTGACATCTGTTGGCTTTGTTGTTAATGAAGATGACAAATATGTATACTATCGCCATGGTGGGGGCAAAGGAGTTATACTGTGCTTGTATGTTGATGACATACTGATATTTGGAACCAACCTCCAAGTTATTGAGGAGGTCAAGTCGTTTCTGTCTCAGAACTTTGAGATGAAGGACCTTGGTGTGGCCGATGTTATCTTGAATGTCAAGCTACTAAGAGATAATGAGGGTGGGATCACACTTCTTCAATCCCATTATGTTGAGAAGGTGTTGAGTCACTTTGGATATTCGGACTGCACACCATCTCAAACACCATATGATCCTAGAGTGTTGATTCAAAAGTTTGAAGGCACGGCTAAAGATCAACTGAGATACTCTCAAATTAATTATTGGTTCACTGATGTACCTAGCGAGCGCAACGAGGCCTGATATCGCATTTGCTGTGAGCAAACTGAGCCGGTTTGTTTCCAAACCGGGTGACGTACATTGGCATCCTGTTGAAAGAGTTATGCGCTATCTGAAAGGTACTATGAACTATGGACGTCACTATACCGGATACCCATTGGTAATTGAAGGGTATAGTGATGCGAATTGGATCTCTGATGCTGATGAGATGAAGGACACAATTAGGTATATGTTTACTCTTGGAGGTGGCACTGTTTCCTGGAAGTCTTGCAAGCAAACGATCTTAATGAGATCGACAATGGAAGCAGAATTAACAGCATTAGATACATCTGGTGTCGAAGCAGGATGGCTTCGAGATATTTTGATGGACTTGCCATTGTTTGATAAACCGGTTCTGGCTATCCTTATGAACTGTGACAATCAGACTGTCATCACCAAGGTGTAGAGTTCAAAAGACAACATGAAGTCCAACAAACACATAAGAATGAGATTAAAAGCTGTCAGAAAATTAAGAAACTCCAGAGTGATAGAGTTGGATTATGTCCATACGGCTAAGAATCTGGCAGATCCCTTTACAAAAGGGCTATCATGTGTTGTGATAGATAGTGCATCGAGGGAGATGGGTATGAGACCCACATGAGTTTCCATGGTGGTAACCCAACCTATGTGATCGGAGATCCCGTGAAGTAGGACCTGGGAAAACAAGAAAGGGGTGAACTGAGGAGAGTAACTACACTAACCCACTCTGTTGGAGATGCAATACACTCGATATTGTATGGTAGGATGACTACTGCCTTAATGTGTTCCAAAGCTTATGTAAGCAAGATGCTATCCTACAGAGCGATCTTTGGAGGAACACACGTATGTGAGCCCGACTGCTGGTCACAGTCTATGAGATTGGGGTGATCTCTAGTAAGCTCATGAATAGGCCAGGAGTGTGACTTATATGCTCCACCCGAGGGGTCAGCCTTTGGCAGCCTAGTACTAGTAAGACATGTGGTGAAGCTTCTTTACGCCAAACTCACAATTCAAGGCATAGTCCATTCTTCAGTTGTGCAGGAGTGCAGCTACTTGCTCTAGGTGAAGCTCAACCTTAACCGGTCTTCACTGAAACACAGGTATATCGAAACAACAACTGGAACAGAGGACACAATGGGCCCTCGAGATCTGGTGGGGGATTGCTGAAATTTGGGATGGGCCTTAGGCCCATATAGCAATTTCTGAAAATCTCTAAGGGCCCATGTGGGTTTATTGGCACTAGGTGTAGTGGAAAGTTTAGTCCCACCCCGAAAGTGGAAGAGGAGTTGGACCTCCTTATAAGGGTTTGTCTTCTACATGCTATTGGAGCTTGAGAAGAGAAGAGGCCCTCGTGCCTCCTCCGCCGCCGCCCGCCTCACCATGCCATGCCTCGGCACGACGCGCTGCGGGTTGCGAGAATGAGCCGAGCCGAGCTCACACCTACGCGCTTATTTTTTCCAGTAACTAACGGAGAGTTTCTAACAGCTGGGCCACGATATGAGACGCCAGATCATGGGCTGTCACAGACTTGGATGTGGGTCGATCCCATGTCTCTCCACGCGGCTGCGCCTATATAAGTGTGCGGTGTCTCCTAACCCTAGCCGTCACGAACAGATCACATATGCTCCCATGCGAACCGCCCATGTTGTTCCTTTGCTGCTGCTGCCGCCGGTGACTCCATCCTGTCCGCCGCGTACACGGTCGACGGGAGAGCAGGTCTCTGAAACCCTGTTTCTCCGGTTCCTGTACGGGAGAGAGGCGAATAGATTTTTGGGAAGTGACTACGCGATTGCTCGCCTCCGATGCACTACTTCCTCTATGTCCGCGTCGTCTTCCTCATCACCATGTCCACCGACACCGAATGTGCCACCACTGAGAAGACCGAGGCCGATAGGAAGGCCACCGAGGATGCCGCTGCTGCTGTCACCGCAGCCATAGCTTCTGCCTGGCCTACTGGAGGGTATACCATGTTTATCTCGCTCCTGTTTATTTTCATATTAGCAGTACTAGTAGTATGTGTAGACTTGTCTACTGTTTGGTTAGTACGTGCATGTTAAGATCATAGTCAGTCTGTCGTCAATTCAGTCAATGCCATGCTAGTCATTTATCTATGGTGATTATTGTTCGACACGAATCATGGAGATGACAGAATGTTGTCGATGGGCTCATCAACAAGTCATCGATATTTCCATATAAGTGAATTTTCATAATTATGTGAACAAGTGATAGCATTGGTCAGACCCAAAGATATAATGGTGTATGCCCGAGAAAACAACCACGAGTAAGACAACATTACTAATTTCGTTGGTTCTGACTTGATTTGATGATAGCCCATACTCAAATCAAAGGTTTGGATAAGACAATAGGTCCAACAATTTACCAAGGGGATCAATAAATGATTATATCGTCTTTCTTCAACACACACACACACACACACAAGGATATCCCTTTGGAATGAACTGAGTCGGACAAGCTTTTATCTTCCAACTCTCCAAGTTGTTGTTTAGCTTAACCAACTAGCTCAGGGTATCCAATAATATTATTCTTTATAGCATACATGTCATCACAATAATCATCATAGATAGAAACTTTGTTCTCATAATCAATTGGAACCTCTTCCGAAATAGTGGAACCATTACTAACTAAAGTCAAGACCTCTCCATATCCACTTTCATAAATATCACACTAAGATTCAACACCCTCCAAAATAGTGGGGCGACTAATTCCTAAAGTTGACACTCTTCCAAACCCACTTTTGATGATAGTATTATTCATACTCCAAAATATAGAAGTGAAATTCATGAAGCATTGTACAATTAATATAGACTAACCAATATCCAAGCTCAAAATATATATGTGAAGCACACGAAGCATTCTATAAAACCGTACTCAAAAGATTTAAGTGAAGCACAAAGAGCATTCTATAAGATCATACTCAAAAGATATAAGTGAAGCACATGAAGCATTTTATAAATCAATGAAGGGCTATCTCATACTAGCATGGTTCCTAAAGAAAAAGAAAAACACAAAGGACACAAATCATGTGAACAAAACAAAAACCGAGGTATACCGATAATTGTTGAAGAAGAAAGATGGGATGCCAACCGGGGCATCCCCAAGCTTGAACTCTTGCCTCTCTTTTATTCTTCTCACATCGGTAACTTCTCGTTCTTCGAACACTTCATCCACACAAAACTTCACAAAAACTTTGTGAGATCCGTTAGTATAATAAAGCAAATCACTAACTTTAGGTACTATTCCAAACTCATTCCAATTTTATATTAGAACCATATCTACTGTATTCCAACTTCACCATGGTTCATAGCCCCCGATACTATCCGTAGATTCATCAAAATAAGCGAACAACACATAGGAAACAGAATCTGTCAAAAATAGGACAGTCTATAGTAATCTGGAAATTTAGTATACTTCTGTAACCCCAAAAATTCTAGAAAAAATATGAAACTTTAAAAAAATTGTACAGAAGTAATGTGCAGAAAGTTTCAGACCCATTTGACTCTCCAGTAAAAAATGTAAATTCACGCGCTACAGCCAAAGTTTCTGTTTTTGTACTGCACATAGTAAACAAGCACTCTAATCATCCTAATACCAAAGCTTGGCACATTATTTTTATAATACAATGGATATATACAAGGGGATAACTATTTATAGATAAACTTCCATGAATTTTTTTACATTGTTTCCATGAGCATGAACACAAATGTTCAAGGTCGACCCTCACTTCTCCAATGCATAACTCTCCAATCACTTCTCTTTTTGAAAAACTTTTTAGGCATATGAGGCAAGTAATTTTTTTTTGTATTTTCATTTTCTATTTTTTTTTTGTATTTTAATTTTCTATTTTTTTGTATGTTTCACCCACAACTAAGCAAAACAAAAAGGGAAAACAAAAACTACTTAGTGAAGAAAGCAAACAAGCATACACAAGAATATCAACCCCACGCTATTGGTCCCCGGCAACGGCGCCAGAAAAGAGCTTGATAATCTCCAAGTGCAGGGAATCATCGTAGCAATTCCCAAAGGTGGAAGTGATAAGTATGGAGTGTCGAACCCAGAAGGAGCTAAAGGCAAGATCAATATTCTCTCAAGTCCTATCTGCCACTGATACGACTCTACGTACACCGAACGTTTGCTTCCAACTAGAAACGAGAAATAAATCAATGTTGTGGGTATGAAGAGGATAAGTTTGCATGATATCGGAGAGCTAAAACATAAAAGTAGGTGTTGTTATCATAGAGTTAGAATATATTACTAAGTATTATAAATAAAGAGTGTGGGATAATGATGGGTCAGTGTGTGGAATTGTCCTAAGAAATTGTTAACAAGAGATATTCGTCATTGCAATTTCATATGAGGGAGAGGCATAAGCTAACATACTTTATCTTCTTGGATCATATGCACTTACGATTGGAACTCTAGCAAGCATCCGCAACTACTAAAGATCATTAAGGTACAACCCAACCATAGCATTAACATACCAAGTCCCCATTATCCCATACGCAACAACCCCCTTACTCGGGTTTATGCTTCTGTCACTCAAGCAACCCACGATAAGCCAATCATGAATGTATTGCAACACCCTACAGCGGGAATCCCTCATGCTTGCACGACACGGAGGGCACAATAGGACAGCACCAAAATAAAACATACAACTCATACCAATCTAGATCGTCAATCAACCCAAAGACAAAGGATATCTACTCAAAACATCATAGGATGGAAACACATCATTGGATCATAATATGTGGCATAAAGCACTATGTTCAAGTAGGGATTACAGCGGGGTGCGGGAGAATGGACCGCGTAAAAGAGATGAGAATGGTCATGATGAGGGTGATGTTGAGGAAGACAATCACCGCGACGATGATTCCCCTCCCGATGGCACTCCGGCGCCAGCGAGAGAGAAGAGGAGAGGTTCTCCCCCCTTGTGCTTTATCCTCCATGGCCTCCTCCTGGATGGGGAGAGGTTCTCCCTCTAGTCCTTGGCCTTCATGGCAATGATGGACCCTCTGGTATCCTTCCCCATGGCCTCCGGTGATGATGGCCCCCTCCGGCAGGTGCCAGAGAGGTCCTAGATTGATTTCTTGTGGCTACACAGGCTTGCCACGGCAGAACTTCCGATCTAGGTTATTTTCTAGAGGTTTGGGTATTTATAGGAGAGGTTGGTGTCGAGAACAAGTCAGGGGGTCCCACGGAGAGTCCACGAGGCAGGGGGTGCGCCCTCCACCCTCATGGGGCCCACGGGACTCCCCTCCTGTAACTTTTCGTTCCATTTTATAATTTCCAAAAAAAATCTCTATTGATTTTCAGCGCATTCCGAGAACTTTCATTTCTGCACAAAAACAACACCAGGTAGTTCTGCTGAAAACAGCGTCAGTCCGGGTTAGTTCTAATCAAATCATACCAAAATCATATAAAACTATTATAAACATGGCATGAATACTTCATAAATTATAGATACGTTGGAGATGTATCAGACCCCATATGAGGCTCTTGTAAGTGCATCTAGTGCCCCTTAGTGATTTTGGTGTATTGAAGACTTATAGGTTAAGGGACTAATGCATTTGTGAGTGTACACAAGTCTACAAGTCTATGAGGAGTTTGATATTTACAGGGAAAGTCGACCCCTAAAAATGAATATCTTCGACTGAAGATTTTGGTATTTCTGAAGACTTTCATGAAGACTTTTAAAGTGAAGAAATTGGTGTTAACATGAAGACTTGATATTCATGCGAGGAATATGAAGCTTGAAGACTTTCGTTTTCATAGTTTTGTTTTTCTCTTTCTTGAGTCACAGGAACCACCGTACTGCTAAAGGGGGTCGAGGAAATACTAAGGAAAAATTTCCAAGTGATGCTCATCTCAAAATCCTAAACCTACCAAACCCTTCGAGTGAAGCCTTTGGAAATCTCATACAGTTCAGTCACTTTCTTCAGTAACAGAGACAAAGTTCTTCTGGTCGCTGAGGAATTTGTTCTGACTGAGGAGTTAGGAATTCGCCAGTGCGGATTGCCTACACAGTGAGGAACATGATAGCCCTGAGGAATTTGAGAGTCAAATTTCCGACCGTTGATGTGCTACGCGCCAGCTGTACCAAAATATCTTATCCACCTAACGGTCATATCAGACAAGGGCATTTATGTCTTATCATGTCGGGCTGCTCCCTAGGATATAAATAGCCGCCCCCTACAACCACTAGTTGGTTGGCTGCTCCGAGAGAAACTGACACTTGTCATTTGAGAGCAACCCATCCTCCGAGGACTTTGAGAGAAAATCATCGAGTGAGGAAAAATCCAAACCCAAACACCTACAAACCCCAAAGTGATTGAGCATCACTGAAGAGATTGATCCTGCGTGGATCCGACGCTTGTTACCTTTGAAGACTGTGCTTCTTCCAGATGGTTAGGCGTCATGGTCTAGAGCATCCAAGAGGAATTGTGGATCGTCGAGTGACCGAGTCTGTGAAGGTTTGGAAGTCGCTTGAAGACTTACCACGAGTGATTGGACGAGATCTGTGTGATCTTAGTTCAAGGAGAATACGGTGAGGACTTGGTGTCCTGAGCAGCATGCTCAGCGACTGGGTGTCCGGGACTCCGTGTCCTTGAGTTTAAATACTCAGCCGCTCCAACTAGACGTACAACTGAGACAGCAGTTGGAACTGGTCTACCAAATCATTGTCTTCACCAACCTTACTGGTTCTATTTCCTCAACTCTTTCATTTCCTCATTACTGTGTTGAGTGATTGTTCATATCTGTGTTTGAAGACTTTGACTGAAGACTTTCTCAATTTCCTCAGTTCAATTTCTTCAGTCTGTTTGTCTTCATCTTGTGTTATCCTGTGTTTACGCTTTCTGTACTCTATGCTTGTCTTCATTTCATCATGATGACTATGTCTGTATCCTGTTATACTTACTTCTGAGTACATATTCCGCTGCTATTAGTTCTTCGCTTAGGAATTTCCTCACCGGCAAATTCCTCGGTGAAGAATTCATAAAAATCGCCTATTCACCCCCCCTCTAGTCGATATAACGCACTTTCAATTGGTATCAGAGCAAGGTACTCCCTTGTTCTGTGTGATTTTGGTTTAACCACCTAGAGTTCTAGTTATGTCAACTGCAGGATTGAGGAACGTTTCCTGCCCCATCTTTGATGGTCATGAGTATCCTCAGTGGGAGGCCATGATGAAGAAGCGACTCATGGCTATGGACAGCAAACTATGGACCGTCACCGAGATCGGTCTTACCGATCTATGCAAGATGGCTGAAGCTGATGACATTCGCAAGTACACTCTCCTCAACCTCACAGCGAAGGATGTCATCTGCACAAGTCTGTCCTGAAATCAATTCAGGAACTTCATGCATCTCAATCACGCGAAGCTAATCTGGGACCGTCTCTCTGAGGTCTATGATGGTCATCTAAATCGTAATGATCCTTGGCTTGATGATTACAAGGAATCTCTCAAGGAGATGACATTCGAACCAGAATCATCATCGTCCAACCCCTGCCTTATGGCAAAAAGTGCTAAGGTAAACGAAGGCTACCTATCCGAGTCCAGTGATGATCAATCTGGCGATGAATTTGGACCTAGTTATGATAAACTTGCTTCCCTTGCCACTAAACAACAAAGAGCTTTGGAAAAAGTTCATTACATGCTAAATAAGAGCGATGATATGTTAGGTGAAGAAATGGATCAGTCAAAAGCCTTGGCTGAAAGTCTTCATGGACTCCATTCCAAGTTTGACGATCTTCAAGGTCATCATAACGCTCTCTTATCTGATCACGAGAAGCTTTATCTTGAACTTCTTCAAAGAAAGCAAGATCTTGAGAAGCTAAGAGTGAGTTATGAAGATCTTCAGAAGGATCGCGATTCATTACTTGCTCAACAAATCAGCGCTACTCAAGAAGAATTTGTTCCTCCATGCTTAAAATGCATTGAACGTAAATCTGCTAATTCATCACCTGAATGTTCAAATGCTTCAACTATTACAAATTCTTCACCTGCCTCTGCTATCACTAATTCCTCATCTGAGAACATTGCTAGTACTACTAATGATGCAGGGCTGAAGGAATTGTACACGACAGGCATGTACAAAAGCCTCAAAGGGCATCAAATTCTTTATGACGTGCTCAAAAAGCAGATCCTCAATAGAAACCCTAGGAAAGAGGGTATTGCCTTTGAGAGGAAACTCAATGCTGATGGAACATATTGGAAGCCTGAGCAGTACCCCAAAACCTCATGGGTTGCTGCAAAGGGACCTCTAGTTGATCCATCTAACTTATCTGGCTTTACATGTGAATCTTCTCATTTTTCTAATGAGTCATTTGACTCCAATTATAAACTGTTCAAAAATCAGAATAGTGAAGTATTTGCTAGATATGTTGGGACTAACTGCAGGAACGGTTCCCCTATGAAGAAAATATGGGTTCCCAAAAGTTATGTTGAAAGTCTTCAGGTGAATGTTCTCATGACACCACCTGTGAAGAACAGGAACCCCAGATCAAATTCTTCATATGAACCTAATTCTTCACATGGATCAAATTCCTCAAATGGGTCAAAGTCCTCATATGATCATCATTGTGCTAACCTCTCTATTTCGCATGGTAGAGCTAAGGGCTATGAATATGCGCATTATTCTTCAAATCATTATGTTCATAAGTCCTCGAAGAATTTCTCTGCTTATTCATATGCTTACCCTAACCCCTCTTATGTGAAACGAAATGTATTGGCCTCTATGCCACCTTTCTCATATGGTGTTCGCAGAGTGATGAACTCTTTGCCACCCCTTCAGATGTGGGTGGTGAAGAAAAAGAACTAATCTCTTATGCAGGGTCAGGTCTCCAGACGTGCTTTAAACTTCTGAAGAATTTGTTGGAGGCCTGACAAAGTGCCTGAAAGGACGCAGGCGAATCATGATGAAATGAACTTTCATTTCACACATCCTCATATTGAAATATCTGTTTTACTGCTTGATGAAATTCATCTGATGAACTTGATATCATATTCTTCACTAATGAAGTATATGAGATTGTAAGTTGCACTAATTCATCTGCAGGATGATCAGCCCAAAGTCAATGAGTGGGTTCTCGATAGTGGATGTACAAATCACATGACTGGTGACAAGAACCTATTGATGGATGCTCCCTTAACACTATCGCATCTGAAGCACATCATCTTCACTGACAAAGGCAAAAGTCAGGTATTGGGTCTAGGTAAGGTTGCGATCTCAAAGGATTGATACATGGACAAAGTCATGCTTGTCGAGTCCTTAGGATACAACCTCATGTCTGTCTCAATGCTTTGTGATCTTGATATGGTTGTTGTCTTTGGAAGATATCGATGTGTTGTGATCATGGAAGCTGACTATTCCAAAGTCTTCGAAGGCTTTAGGAGAGGAGATCTGTATATTGTTGATTTCTCTACAGGACCACAACCAGCAATGTGCTTACTTGCAAAAGCTTCAGAAGGCTGGCTATGGCATCGACGATTGGTCATGCTGGCATGAGGAATCTGAACACGCTTGTGAAGAAGGAGCATGTCATTGGCATTGAAAATGTCAAATTCCTCAAGGATCACTTATGCGGAGCTTGTGAAGCTGGAAAGATGACAAAGGCCAAGCATCCAGTGAAGACTATCATGACCACTACTCGTCCATTCGAATTACTTCACATGGATATCTTTGGTCATAATCATTATTCTGCTGTTTCAAATGATGCATCTCTATATGGCTTTGTTATTGTTGATGACTATTCTCGTTACACATGGGTACACATTGTCACTTACAAACATGAAGTGCAGGAAATCTTCAAACGATTTTCCTCGAGGGCTTCAACCAACTTTGGTGTGAAGATCAAGCACATCAGAACTGACAATGGGACCGAGTTCAAGAATTCCGGTCTTGATGGCTATCTTGATGAACTTGGTATTACTCATGAGTTATCTGCTCCTTATACTCCTCAGCAGAATGGCGTCGTGGAGCGCAAGAACAGAACCCTCACTGAAATGGCTCGCACTATGCTTGATGAATACAAAATGCCTCGTCGTTTCTGGATTGATGCAATTGATACTGCGTGCCACATCATCAATCGGGTATATCTTCACAAATTCTTCAAGAAGACTGCCTATGAACTCCTCACTGACAAGAAACCCAATGTGAGTTATTTCAAAGTCTTCGGTGCTAAATGTTGGATTAGAGATCCTCATCACAATGCTAAATTTGCACCGAAAGCACATGAAGGTTTTATGCTTGGTTACGGAAAGGACTCGCACACCTACAGAGTCTTCAACAATGTTCTTCACAAGGTTGTTGAAACTATAGATGTGTGGTTCGATGAAACTAATGGCTCACAAAGAGAGCACCTACCTTCTGTGATAGATGAACCAGAACCTGAGGATTCTATCAAGTTCAAGGCTACTGAGGATGTTATTCCTACCGAAGAATCTGTTGAAGAATTCATTCCAGAACGTGAAGAAAATCGAGCTGGTGCACCTGTTGAAAATGCTGAAGAAAATGGTGCTGAAGAAAATGCTGATCAAATTCCTCAACGCCAACCAGCTCATCCTCGCATTGCAAAAGAAGTGCAAGTGGAAAAGATCATCGATGACATTCAAGCGCCAGGTCCTCTCACACGCTCAAAAGCTTCACATTTATCTAACTTTTGTGGGCACTATGCTTTTGTCTCTATTACAGAGCCCACTAAGGTAGATGAAGCATTTCTGGAGCTTGAGTGGATTCAGGCCATGTAAGAAGAATTACATTAGTTCGAGCTCAACAACGTCTGGGAACTGGTCAAACGTCCAGATCCTCGCAAGCATAATATCATCGACACAAAGTGGATCTACCACAACAAGCAAGATGAAAATGGCCTTGTGGTGAGGAATAAGGCACGACTTGTAGCTCAAGGCTACACACAGGTTGAAGGAATTGATTTCGATGAAACTTTTGCACTTGTTGCTAGACTTGAGGCTATTCGCATATTACTTGCTTATGCTAACCATCATAATATTATCTTACAACAAATGGATGTGAAAAGTGCATTCCTCAATGGTAAGCTTGAGGAAGAAGTATATGTTGCTCAACCCCCAGGTTTTGAAGATCCAAAGAATCCTGACAAAGTCTTCAGACTTAACAAGGCCCTGTATGGCCTCAAGCAGGCCCCTCGGGCGTGGTATGACACTTTGAAGGAATTCTTCATGAAGAATGGATTCACACCCGGTTCACTCGACCCTACTCTCTTTACTAAATCTTATGATGGTGAACTGTTTGTGTGCCAAATATACGTTGATGATATTATCTTTGGCTGTACTGACCAACGTTATAGTGATGAATTTGCCTATATGATGAGTAAAGAATATCAAATGTCTATGATGGGAGAGTTGAAATTCTTTTTAGGTCTTCAAATTCGTCAACAGCACAATGGTATATTCATATCTCAGGAGAAATACCTCAAGGAAGTTCTGAGGAAATTCGGCATGCAAGATTGCAAAGGAGTCAAAATTCCTATGCCCACAAATGGCCATCTATGCACTGATGAAAATGGTATTGACTTCGATCACAAGGTATACCGCTCCATGATTGGCTCTTTATTGTACTTATGTGCATCTAGGCCAGATATAATGCTTAGTGTTTGCATGTGTGCCCGATTTCAAGCTGCACCGAAGGAATCACACCATAAGGTTGTGAAGCATATTCTTCTATATATAGCTCACACACCAACACTAGGATTATGGTACCCCAAGGGCTCTACTTTTGATCTCATTGGATATTCTGACTCTGACTATGCTGGTGATCGTGTGGACCGCAAGTCAACATCTGGTACTTGTCATTTCCTCGGACGATCCTTGGTCTGTTGGTCCTCGAAGAAACAGAACTGCGTATCATTGTCTACTGTAGAGGCTGAGTACATTGCTAATGGTTCTTGCTGTGCTCAATTGCTATGGATGAAGCAAACCCTCAAGGACTACGGCATCAATGTGAAGAATGTGCCTCTCCTCTGTGACAATGAGAGTGCCATCAAGATTGCTCACAACCCAGTTCAGCACTCGAAGACAAAGCACATACAGATTCGTCATCATTTTCTTCGTGATCATGTGTTGAAGGGCGACATCTCCATCGAGCACGTGAAGACTGAAGAATAGCTAGCAGATATCTTCACAAAGCCCTTGGATGAGAAGAGATTTAGCAAGTTGCGGTGTGAGCTAAATATCTTAGAATCTTCGAATGTTCTTTGAAAAAGGACACTCATCCTGACACTTATGCAAAATTGATGACTTAGATGTGCAACACATGAAGATACGTTTTTCTTCAATAAATGAAGAATAAACACTTTAAGTGTGAAGAAATTAATGAAGAATTTGATTCTCAGAACCCTACGACAATTGTATGCGGTGTCTGAAATCATCATTCTTATACGGTGGGTCACGCCACCACCAAAGTTGAAAATCTTCATTTTTGAAATTCCTCAGTTTTGAAATTCTTCAGTTTTTTAATTCTTCAACTTTGCAAAATCTTCATTGTTTCCGTTGTTTTTCTTCATTGACTATATATATATGAGTTTATGTCCTCTACAGCATTCACTTATAGCTATTTCTTCACGTTGCATTTTTCTGCTAAGTGAATGTGATCGGACCCTTCCCCCTCTATGCTATACTCAACCCAATATATTCACAAATTCTTCATGTGCGTTCTATTTGAAACTCGTTCAAAATCTTCACTGTGTCTTTGACAGCTGAAGAATTTGCGAACGGAACTTTAAAACTAATCTTATCCAAAATTTTCGGTTTTACCTCTCAATCCGTTCCGGATCCCACGAAAGACTTATCTATTCACCCACGATCTAACACGATCTCCACTCCTCGGTACGTAGGTGACACATTTCAAGCGAAGGAGAAGGGTCAGGGGCAGGTTCGTCCAAAATCTTCAGGCGAACAGTTTTTCACTGCGACTATAAATACCCCCTCATCCCTTCCTCACTTCCTTTACTCTGCTCGACCGCTCTCTCTCTCGCTCGAGCTCCTCAAACCCTAGTGTCGCTGCTACTCCATCGTCGCCGGTGAGGAAGAGCTTCACTGCCTCGACCTCGTCGTCGTCATACTCACGTCGACCACAGAAATCTTCACTCCGCCGCCGTCGTAGCTGTCTTCCTCCGCCAAGTTAGGACGTGGAAGATCTACATCGACGAACTTCACTGTTCTACTTCTCAGTTCGTCATGTTCTTCACACAGGGTAATTAAAAGTTACATTTACTACCCCTTTTGATTCGAAATTTCACAACAAAATCTTCATAGGTGTTTTATTCTTCAAATCCTCACACACAAAACACCTCACTAGTCATCTGTTCTGGATTCGTTTCTCTAAGCATCGTTTTTCTTCAAGATTCCTCAATTGTGTGGATCTTCGATCTATACAACTCTGGAACCTAAGACAAAGAACGCTTAGTGAAATTCTTCAAGGTCCATCTGGTTAAATTCCTCAAACTTGTTCTTTTTAAAACCTTCTGAGAACGCATATGACCTCTCCAAATTCCTCGCAACTATACTCTGTTCACAGGTACTCATGTCCGCTACTGAATCACTAGGTTCTCATCAACTTAACTCATTTGCAGCGTTCCTCGAAGAAAAGTTGCACACTTCTGTAGAAAATTCGATTGTTCAAATTCCTCATCTGAAGAATATGGCTGATGGTAAGAGGCCGCAGAAAGGAGGAAAGAAGCCAGAGGTCATGACTGCTTTTGAAATCCCTGAGGACCTCTATGCTGATTATTGCACACCTGATGAGGCTAAGTATGGAAAAGAAACCAAAACTCAACGCAAGGTGCACATACAGAAGATTGAACGGAGATGGGCAAGAGAATGGAGGGAGTACAGATATGTGACTCCAAAGTATATGAAGAAATTCGCACTTAATCCTCCATGCCCAAGAGCTCCATTGGCACCTGGCCAAAGAGCTGACCCCACCAGCATCAAGCGTGGTGAGGATTTTCCTGAAGAATGGGCCAAGCGCCAAGCTAAGTTGGCGAGACAAGCTAAAGAAGCAGTGAAGAAATTCAATGAAGACTATGTTGCTGCTACTGCCATTGAGGCCTCTGTCAAGCAAAGAAAATCAATGGCAAAGAAGCCTGCTCACAAGCCAAGTGCTTCACCAACTATGCCCTCACGGCCAAGTTCCTCAGCAATGCCCTCATGGCCAGAATCTTCAAAGCCCTCACGGCCAGATTCTTCAAAGCCCTCACGGCCAGTACCAACCACTGCTCCTCCTCCAAAGTCCTCAGCTGCTCCGGCAAAGTCCTCAACACCTGTACATCTAGCTACATGCCAAAGGACAACATGCATCTCTATTGCCTCTGGTGCCTCAGCAAGTTCCTCAGCTGCACCAAAATCTTCATCAGGCCCCACTCTGTTGAAGACCAAGGCAACGGCTCGTCGAGGTACTCGGCCTAGTCCAAAGAAGAAACAGGTTGCTTTCCACGTGCCATCTGACGATGAAGCTGATGATGATGAACTTGCAGAAATCATCAGAGACTGACAAGAAAGGGCCGCTAGAGCCAAAGGCACAAATGTGCCACTACTTTTGGATCCAAGGGCGATCCTTGATTACATTGATCTCTGGCACAAGGATCCAAATACTCCTATGCCTGATTTCAAGTTGACTCCTGGTCAAAGTCACATGTTGACCCATTTCATCACTGAAGAGAAATGGAAATTTGAGAAGGCCAGGCAGATCAAGAAGACTCAGTTCAGAAAGGAGAAGTTCCTGAAGAATAACATTGTCAATATGACACCTGATGAACTCCTCAAGATCCAAGCTGAAATCAAAACCCTCAGCAATGACTTTAATGCTTACTATGCTGATTAGCAAGGAGCCAAAGTCAGGTTTGTGAAACTGACTGAGAAATTCACAAATGTTGCAGCCCCATCGCAACAAGAAATTCCTCAAGCTGAAGCATCTGTTCAGCCAACTGAAGAACATGCCAGCACCGCTGATGACATTCAGGCTGCTGAAGAAAATGCTAGTTCCAGGGCTGATGACTCCATTCCAGCCGCTGAAGAAATTGTCAGGGCATCCACTAGTGGTGCACCTGAAGAAACTGAAAATGTCAGGGCAACTGCATCAGTTGCGCCTGAGGAAATTCAACCAGATTCCTCAGCTCCTCCTACGCCTACACCAACTCCTATTCTTCCATCTGCATCAGATGTGAGAAAGACGAAGGTTGCAGAGCGAGCTGCAGTGAAGAAAAGGAAAGCATCTGGTGCTTCAGAATCTTCAGCACCAAAGAACATGAAGCCTCTGACAAGCTCTATTGAGAATCCAATCGATGTTGTTCCAATATCCACCATGCCATCAAAGGACCTTGTTCCTTTTGGTGAGGAATATGTGATCCCAAGCGGATCTAATGAAGAACCTCAATCTGCTGCTTTGTCGGAGCAGGTTGATGAAGAAATTGAAGTGGATGTGATCCCTTCAACGACCATTGCTTCCTCGCCAATGCCTCAATTCACAGCTAAAGAGGCTGGCGTTGAAGAAATTGAAGATGAAGATGTGGACATTGGCTGCACAACGCCAGTGATGAATGATGACTTTTGGGAAAGTCAGCACCCCAATACTCCACTCTTCACCCCGCTTCAACAAATACCTCAGTCCCCTGCACCAACTGTTCAAATGGGCTCTGAAGAAACTCATCCCACTTCGTCTGTGCATGAAGACATTCCAGCCGCTAGTGCTGAAGAAGTTGCTGTCGTTGAACCCTTGAACACGCAGCCTGCTACTGAAGAGGAACCAGAAATTCCTCAGCCTGAAGAACCTGAGATTACGATTCCAGAGGTTGTGATGCAACTCACTGACACTCCAGTGCCCAAGCCAACGGATCCATTCTCAAAGAAGCAAAAGTTCAAGGCTGAAGATTTCTTCAGTGAGCATGTGTTCTTCACTGACTATAACCCCTATGACTTTGCTCGCATAAGGAAGAGGCATTTCTGGACAGCAAGTCAAGCAAATTTCTATTCCTCAGTATTTTTCAACAAAGACAAAGTCTTTGATCATGAACACATTCCTCATGTAGACATGGAGTCTCTGTCGTGCTTCGAACCAGTCCTCAGTGTTCTTCACGATGCTGGACTGCTAAATTTCTGCACTAAAATCTGTGACTGGAATGAAGAACTCATTCTTCAATTTTATGCAACGCTGCACATCACAGGAAACTCTGAAGATGTGAATTCATGGGTGTTGGACTGGATGTCTGAAAATACTCACTACAAGGCACTAGCAACTGAATTGCTTCGTGCCCTCCCACTCAGTCCTCCCCTTGATGGTGCTCGTTGTGTCTACAGTGAACCTGAACTTTCCAATCATTTCATACAAGTGCTGATGAAGCCATTGAAGCCAGGGCAAGCTCCTCGCACCAAATTCCTTGTCAAGGAATTACTGTATGTGCCCCGGACTGTCTATCGCATTTTGTCAAAGACAATGAGTCCTATCAAAGGCCACGACTCAAATGATGAAGAGGTCATTGGCATCATGAAGAACATGCTTTTCAATATCATTCATGGCGTTCCCGTCAACTTCCATGATTTCTTCATGAGGACTCTGGCGAATATTGCTATGTCACCATTTGAGCTGAAGCCTTATGCACCATGGATAATGAGATTCATCAGGACAAGGGCTTCACTAAATTACAAAGCTGACACTTTGAACCATGGCAGCTACTTGCCTCCCATTGAAGTCCTCAAACAGACATATTCCTCAGCTGATGACAAAGGCAAGGCATCTGCTATGATAGATGAAGGCGTTCGTCCATTGGATGGTCCATTTCGCAAGGCTGCATCCTACTCCACCAATGATGACTCTGCCACACATGACTCTGCCGCCAAGCAAAATCCTCAAGCCACAGCTCCCAGGGTGATGACTGATCGTGAGTTACTCCTCAGTCTTCATCAGAAGGTTAATCGCAATCATAAATGGGTCAAGCGTCAGTTTGGTTCAATTCTTTACAACATGACCTCAACACACAATGCCGTGAAGAAAAACCAATACTACCTCCATGAAACCTTCAATCGTACCTAGGCTATTCTCTCTCATGTCTACAGCGCTGCAGATCTGAAGAATATGGGACTCAAGGAATAATTTGACTGGTCTGCACCTCCACCGAAGAAATTCAAGAAGGTCAAAGTTCCTTCCTTGGTGGCCAGCTCCTATTCTTCATCTCGCGAGACTGATGAAAATGAAGACTTGGACGACACTGCGGCAGGCCCTACTACAACAACCGACCCCAACAACGCTGGCACTCCTCCATCAACTTGATATTCTTCAGGGGCGTTAGTCCTCAGTTTCGATCCTTTTGGTCATTCGATGACAAAGGGGGAGAAATTTGAGTTAGTCTTCAAGCGGGTCTATTATATGGGCGTTTATTTTTGCTAAGTTACAACTCTCATTCTTCTGAAACTTTATTGGATTGAGTTGTAATCTTAAACCCGATGGTGCCATGATACTTTTGATGCACTGTGCTTCGATACTCTCGATATGTTATTATGCATGCTTGTTCCTCATTAATGTTACTGCACGCATGCTGAATTTCATCAAGCACCATATTTCATCATGCATTTCAAATGCTTCATATCATATGTCAAATGCGTGTATGAATTACAAGATATAGGGGGGAGATCTCCATGATTCAACTCTTCAAGTGTGCATTGCTTCAAAAGCAAATTCCTCACTATGCACATCTTCAGGGGGAGTTCTTCTATATCTTGCAATCAAATTCCTCAATATCAGTACTTACACTTCACATGTTTATCCCCGTTGAAAACTTAACCTATATTGTCATCAATCACCAAAAAGGGGGAGATTGTAAGTGCATCTAGTGCCCCTTAGTGATTTTGGTGTATTGAAGACTTATAGGTTAAGGGACTAATGCGTTTGTGAGTGTACACAGGTCTATAAGTCTATGAGGAGTTTGATATTTACAGGGAAAGTCGACCCCTAAAAATGAATATCTTCGATTGAAGATTTTGGCATTTCTGAAGACTTTCATGAAGACTTTGAAAGTGAAGAAATTGGTGTTACCATGAAGACTTGATATTCATGCGAGGAATATGAAGCTTGAAGACTTTCGTTTTCATAGTTTTGTTTTTCTCTTTCTTGAGTCATAGGAAACACCGTACTATTAAAGGGGGTCGAGGAAATACTAAGGAAAAATTTCCAAGTGATGCTCATCTCAAAATCCTAAACCTACCAAACCCTTCGAGTGAAGCCTTTGGAAATCTCATACAGTTCAGTCACTTTCTTCAGTAACAGAGACGAAGTTCTTCTGGTCGCTAAGGAATTTGTTCTGGCTGAGGAGTTAGGAATTCGCCAGTGCGGATTGCCTACACAGTGAGGAACATGATAGCCCTGAGGAATTTGAGAGTCAAATTTCCGACCATTGTTGTGCTGCGCGCCAGCTGTCCCAAAATATCTTATCCACCTAACGGTCATATCAGACAAGGGCATTTATGTCTTATCATGTCGGGCTGCTCCCTAGGCTATAAATAGCCGCCCCCTACAACCACTAGTTGGTTGGCTGCTCCGAGAGAAACTGACACTTGTCATTTGAGAGCAACCCATCCTCCGAGGACTTTGAGCGAAAATCATCGAGTGAGGAAAAACCCAAACCCAAACACCTACAAACCCCAAAGTGATTGAGCATCACTGAAGAGATTGATCCTGCGTGGATCTGACGCTTGTTACCTTTGAAGACTGTGCTTCTTCCAGACGGTTAGGCGTCATGGTCTAGAGCATCCAAGAGGAATTGTGGATCGCCGAGTGACCGAGTCTGTGAAGGTTTGGAAGTCGCCTGAAGACTTACCACGACTGATTGGACGAGATCTGTGTGATCTTAGTTCAAGGAGAATACGGTGAGGACTTGGTGTCCTAAGCTGCGTGCTCAGCGACTGGGTGTCCGGGACTACGTGTCCTCGAGTTTAAATACTCAGCCGCTCCAACCATACATACAACTGAGACAGCAGTTGGAACTGGTCTACCAAATCATGGTCTTCACCAACCTTACTGGTTCTATTTCCTCAACTCTTTCATTTCCTCATTACTGTGTTGAGTGATTGTTCATATCTGTGTTTGAAGACTTTGACTGAAGACTTTCTCAATTTCCTCAGTTCAATTTCTTCAGTCTGTTTGCCTTCATCTTGTGTTATCCTGTGTTTAGGCTTTCTGTACTTTGTGCTTGTCTTCATTTCATCATGATGACTATGTCTGTATCCTGTTATACTTACTTCTGAGTACATATTCCGCTGCTAGTAGTTCTTCGCTTAGGAATTTCCTCACCGGCAAATTCCTCAGTGAAGAATTCATAAAAATCGCCTATTCACCCCCCCTCTAGTCGATATAACGCACTTTCAGCTCTGTACAAGAAGAGACCGGATGTGCATTTTCTGCACATATTTGGATGTCTTGGATAGGTTAAGAAAATTGGTGCACATCTTCCCAAGCTGGCTGATCGCAGTTCGGTCATGATCTTCATTGGGTATGAGCCAAATTCAAAGGCATACAGAATGCTTGAGCCAAGGACAAACAAACTGCACATCTCTCGTGAAGTAGTATTTGAAGAAGATGGGTAGTGGGATTGGGTTTCAGAGAAGACTTAACCGACATAGCCGAGTAGTGTTACCTTCACAGTTCAGTATGGTGCACATCTGGATGTTGGCATGCGCATGCCATCTCCAATACTTGGGAAATTGCAGGTTGATCACGAGGTGAGAAGTTCTGAAAGTACATCTGAACCAGAGACCCCGATGACACCGATGCAGTCATGCCCAAACTCTGTATCACCACCAACAAATGTTTCAAAACCAACAATGTTAGAAGGACCGCAAAGGTACCGGCTGCTCGATGATATTTATGATGAAACTTTCAAGATTGATGGTGATGAATATAGCTTGTGTATCTTGGGAATGGCTAAACCAACCTTGTACCTGGAGGCAAGCAAAGATGCATGCTGGAGGCATGCAATGCAGGACGAGTTGAGCTCCATTGAAGAAAATAAGACTTGGAAGCTCAAGCATCTACCACTAGGTACAAAACCAATTGGTCTTAAGTGGGTTTTTAAATTGAAGGAGGACTCACATGGCAACTTATAGTGAAGCATAAGTCTAGGTTAGTAGCCAAGGGATATGTTCAGAGGCATGGAATTGACTTTGAGGAGGTGTATGCACCTGTTGCTCGTTTGTAAACCATCAAACATATCATTGCACTTGCAGCTCAGGAGGGCTAGGAAATACATCATATGGATGTAAAGTCAGCATTTTAAATGGTGAACTTGCTAAGGAAGTCTTTGTGTCACATCCACCAGGGTTTGAAGTGAATGGAGAGGAAGAAAAAGTTCTGAAATTGAGAAAAACTTTGTATGGTCAGAAGCAAACCCCAAGGGCATGGAACTCAAAGTTGGATCAAACTCTAGTGCAACTGGGTTTTGAAAAATGTCCTCTGGAACACGCCCTATACAAGAAGTGTCATGTCACATCCAAGTTGCTGGTTGGAGTATTTTTTTTGGAAATGGAGGCGTGCCCCTGGCCTCTGCATCATAATGATGCATGCAGCCATCTTATTAAAAATCCATGAAGTAGCAAAAAGTCATAACCGTATTACAGCCCGTAAGCGGAGCGAAACAAAAGAAAAAACTAAAAGTACATGCTGACAATCACAACCAATGCGGTAATACGAAGGATAAGCTCCCTAAACTCCTATCCTGTTATGCGACCGCCATCCGAACTGGTTGAATATAGCCCGTGCTACCATCTCCCACTGGTTGTACCTAGTAACCAAAGACTCCCTGGAGTCCATAGGAGTGAGTAAGGACCACGGACGGGTCCAAGCAGTAGCTCTCAAGATGACCTGCAAGAAAGTTAAAGTGTGTTGTCTGTTAAAAATCATATCATTCCTATAGTTCCATATAGACCACAAAAGTGCACATATTCCAATCTGAATACGAGCCATAGGAATATGCTCAACCCCAGCTAACCAAGTCCCAAACAACGACTCAATGTCGACTAGAGGATTAATGTTGAAGGATATATGGATCGTTCTCCAAAGCAATTGGGCGAGTGGGCATTCAAGGAATAAATGTTGTATTGTTTCATCATGATCACAAAAACAACATTGCAAACTACCTACCCATTGCCTCTTGATTAAGTTGTCCTTGGTGAGTATCACTTGCTTGTGGATGAACCACATAAAGATTTTAATACATAAGGGAACCTTAACCCTCCAAATATGCAATGATCTTGAGATTGGGCCAGAATTAATCAAATCCATATAGAACGATTTCACCGTAAAAATCATAGTTTTGGCTAATTTCCATTGCATCGAATCCGACTGGTTGGAGATTTGAACATCTATCAGTCTCCAAACCAAGTGCATCTAGGCAGTCCATCTGGCACCAACTAATGTACGTCTGAACTGAATATTCAAGGGAGTCGTTTGAAAAACTGTGCCTAGGTAATCCTCTTTACGTTGCATAGTGTTATAAAGGATGGGATATTGTACGGCCAGGGGTGTCTCTCGTAACCACATATCCTCCCAAAATCTTGTTGACAGCCCATTGCCAACCAAGAATTTGACCCTATGAAAGAACAAGTCCTTCGTTCTCATAAGTCTCTTCCAGAATGGTGAGTCGGTTGGTCTTATGGCAACCTAGGCTAGCGTTTTCGACTGTAAATATTTATTGCGCAGAATTTGTGCCCACATACCCTCCGGCTCTGTCTCTAACCTGTAGAGCCATTTGCTCATAAGGCATTTATTCTTAATTTCTAAGTTCTCAATACCGAGACCCCCTTGGTCTTTTGGTCGGCAAAGGATATCCCATTGCACGAGACGGTATTTCCTCTTGGCATCATCAGACTACCAGAAGAACCGAGATCAAGTCGCTTCCGATCCCCTTTCAGAATTTTGAAGAACGAAAGTAGGAACATCGACATACTAGTCAGTACCGAGTTAATCAGCACTAGCCGACCTCCATATGACATAACCTTACCTTTCCAACAGCTAAGTTTCTTTTCAATTCGATCTTCGATGCACTTCCATTCTTTATTGGACAACTTAAGATCATGAATCGTCATTCCCAAATAACTGAATGGTAAAGAACCTAATTCACATCTGAACAATTGTCTATAAGTGTTTTGCTCGTCTTTGGCCTTCCCAAAACAAAACAACTCGCTCTTGTGGAAGTTTATCTTTAAACAGACAATTGTTCGAAGAGACATAAAATAAGTTTCATATTACGTGCCTTAGCCATATCATGTTCCATGAATAAGATAATGTCGTCAGCATACTGTAAAATGGATACTCCTCCATCAACCAGATGAGGAACTAACCCCTCCACATGACCATGCTGCTTGGCCCTGCCAATAAGGATGGCCAGCATATCGGCCACTATATTAAACAAGAGAGAAGACATGGAGTCCCCTTGTCTAAACCCCTCGTGTGTCTGAAAATAATGACCGATATCATCGTTAATCTTGATTCCGACACTACCCTTCTGGACTTGGGTACCTACTTGGTTCCGCCAGGCTTCACTAAATCCTTTCATGCGCATTGCCTACTGAAGGAAAGGCCACTTAAATTTATCATACGCCTTCTCAAAATCCACTTTGAAGATAACCCCATCTAGTTTCTTCGAGTGAATCTCATGAAGCGTTTCATGCAAGACGACCACCCCTTCAAGAATGTGTCGCCCTGGCATGAATGCTGGCTGACTCGGTTGTACCACTGAATGAGCAATTTGTGTCAATCTATTGGTACCAACCTTTGTGAATATTTTGAAACTCACGTTAAGAAGACATATGGGCCTGAATTGTTCGATCCGAACTGCCTCTTCTTTCTTTGGCAACAGCATAATCATATCGAAGTTAAGATGAAACAGCTCTAAATGACCGTTAAAGAAATCATGAAACATAGGCATAAGATCACCCTTAATAATATGCTGGTTGGAGTATATGTAGATGATTTAATCATTACTGGAACAAGCACTGAAGAAGTGGCTTCTTTCAAAAAGCAAATGAAAGACAGATTCAGGATGAGTGATCTGGGGTTGCTGTCATATTATCTTGGAATAGAAGTACGTCAAAGTCCAAGGAACATCTTTCTCTGTCAGTCAGGCTATGCTACAAAAATTCTTGAGAAGGCGGGAATGATGGACTGTAACCCAACACATGTGCCGATGGAACCCAAACTGAAAGTGAGGAAAACCAGTACAGCTCCACCAGTAGATGCTACTGAAATACCGTAGCATTGTTGGAAGTCTCAGGTACTTAGTTCATACATGACCGGATATTGCTTTCCCTGTCGGTGTTGTCAGTAGGTTCATGGAGAAACCAACCAGTGAACACTTGGCTGCTGTCAAGCACATCCTTAAATATGTGAAGGGGTCACTAGATTATGGGTGCTGTTATGGGAGGAAGGAAGGGACAGCGTTGCGCCTGTATGGCTACAGTGACAGTGATATGGCTGGGGACGTTGATGATCGAAAAAGCACAAGTGGAGTTATGTTCTATCTTGGCTCTTGTCTGATCACTTGGTTCCCACAGAAACAGAAAGTCGTCGCTGTCTCATCATGTGAAGCTGAATACATGGCGGGGGCATCTGCTGCTTGTCAAGGAATATGGTTGGCGAGGCTATTAGCTGATGTGCTCATGCAGGAGGTTGATCAAGTATTGCTGAAAATTGATAACCAGTCAGCTATAACTCTCTACAAAAACCCGGTTTACCATGACAAGAGTAAGCATATTGATATTAAATATCATTTCATCCGCGACATGGTGGAGTCGGGATCAGTGTCCGTGGAGCATGTCTGTAGTGGCAATCAGTTGGCTGACATACTCACAAAGCCTCTTGGAAGAATAAAATTTCTGGAGATGAGGGAGAGGATTGGCATGAGGCAATGAAAGGCAAGTGACAAGTTTAAGGAAGTGAATGTTGTTGTTAACCTTGTCCTCTTTCCTAGTTTCCTAAGACTGTACGTCTTTCTTCTTTGTGTTTCAGTTATAGACACCCCGGAGTTTATCTGTACAAGGTATGTTTCTGTATGGCCAGAAGCGTGATCAGTCCATGTTGCGGCCAAGTCGTGTCTAGCGTTTTCATAGCATGAGCGAGTCCACGATCCGAAGTCGTGGGATGGCACGGGCATGTTGGTTCATGGCGCAGAAGTCACTTAGTTTGTTTTCCCTGTTGAATAAAGAAGAGAAACAGAAAAGACACAGGAATTAAGGCGTCGCAAAACTGTCTCCTGTGTCCGTGTGTGTCTTCTGTTCATCCTCGAGTTCCTCCTGGGTTCAGATCAAGGCATCCACAGATCACGTCTGTGTAGATCACGGCCTGAAAGCTGTCAAGCTTCATGTATAGAAAAACTAGAGCGACAAGGCTTGGAATTGTTCAGAATACTGTTGCGTCAATGGCATGACATTCAACAAATTTTAGTAGGTGCGATTGCACACAATTTATGATTTCATCAGGCATAAATGCAGTCAGCCATCTACAAAGAAAAAACATTTAGTCCATCAAATAAGCTAACCATGTGGTCAAAAGCAACTATCATTCCCAGTTTTTCCATCTTAGAACTCATACCTGGTTGCATCCATATGCCATGTGTTCAATTCTCTGTTTTTTTCACTCTAGCATACCAAGGAATGAAGTGAAAACCTTTGGCAATGCTCGTCAGTTCCATAGAGATAGAAAGTAAAGAACGGTAGTCAACCAAAATTAAGATGGTTGAATGTTTATTTGTAGAAGTCATCAGAGATAATATTACAAAATCAAAATTAAATTTTACTAGGACGTTCGCGCGTGCGTGCACACACATATGCAACTATTACTCTAGATCAAGTGAACTATTGTCATAATCATGTTGCACAAAAGATCAAGTAGACAATAATCATGTAATCTTACTAGCTAGTAAACAAGAGTCAAATTAACATACATGGAAAATTCTTATGATGCCATGATTGTTTGAATTAACTCACCATGTGGAAAATTTCATGCAACTAGCTTTGGATAGTTGCGTCTTCAGTTGTATATCGTCAGGCTCTATGCAATACTTTATTTTATTACTTAATACTTGTATACGAGGGTTTTGATAACTTTGAGGATAGTATTAGCCACTAGATCTGACATATTTTTTTCTTTTGAGAATCATATCTGACATATGTTGATCTAGTGGATTATGGATGTAATTTAAGGCTATATGAATAGATCTCAACCTATTCTTATCATGCCAGATTGTTTGGATTACTCTATTCTCATACATAATGACATATGCTTATTATTATGTACCACTATGATTATAAGAGATGCTACTGGTGAACATACGAGTCCTGGTCCAATTTACTCTTCAAGAAAACCTACAAAATCTCGTCCAGTTGCACTTTTATTTTGATACATAATTTATTCCAAAAAGAATATAATTGGAGGTTGGCCAAATGTACTATGGGGTCAAAGTCGTTTAGGAGCGAGGTGCTTGAGGAGGGTGATGAAGCGCGAGGCAACAGAACAAAATTACAACACTAGGACATGGCAAGGTAGTTGCTTAAGTAGTAGATCTCATCCGAATAAGTGTCGAATGGTGGCCAGGATTGGGGCATGAGAGGAACGTGCGTGTGGAGAAAAACAAGGAAAGACAAACAACTGCGAATACACAAGGTTCAAGTGGAGGTGCATTCATAAATTACTTAACACTGGGACCCTACTACTTTTTGGCCAATTTATCACTTTTACTCAGGGGATCTCGAGTCAGTAACATAGAGTTATTTGGTTATGCCTCACTGCCAAGAGCTAGGCACTCTCCACATACGAGGTACTGACCTGGGAGGTTGGAACCTTTTTCATCGCCGCTGGCATTCGTGTTCGCGCGTCGCTTTGCGAGCTTGCGATCATGCAAGTCTACGGACCTGCGTATCACTCACGCTCGGCAGAGTTCTTGGGAGAACTCCAAGCCAAGGTGCTCGTGGTATCAGCTGCCCAGACCCCTTTTATGATAGGGGGCGATTTCAATCTGATTCGCTCGGGCGCTGATAAGAGCAACGACAACATCAACTGGCCAAGGGTGGCCATGTTCAACAACGCAATTGCGTCTATGGCCCTTAGGGAAGTGGCCAGAACCAGGGTGAGGTACACCTGGACTAACAAACAGCTCGTCCCGGTGCGCTCCGTTCTGGATCGCGTGTTCATGTCTCCGGACTGGGAAGTAGTGTTCCCATTGTGCTCGCTCCTCGCCGAAACGAAGATCAGGTCGAACCACGTTCCCTTAATCCTATCCTCAGGGGAGGAAAGGATCCGTCACAACCCCCGTTTCTTTTTTGAAATAGCCTGGTTTGAGGTACCAGGCTTCGACGCCATCTTCAGGGAGAAATGGCTCACATGCGTACAACTCACCGGCCAGCAACGGGGCCCATTGGAATTCTGGATTACGGTTGGGGGCCGTCTCCGGGCGAGCCTCAAAGGGTGGGGCGCGAACCAAGGGCGTGACGACAAGCTTCTTAGGGCGCGTCTCGTCAATGATATCGCGCTCCTTGATGCCCAGTCAGACGCGAGACCTTTCTCCGAGCAGGAGTGGGCTCACCGATACGCCCTGGAAGGGCAAGTCGAAACGCTGCTTCACTCTGAGGAGGAATATTGGAGGTGCAGGGGCGGCCTCAAGTGGACCCTCAAGAGGGACGCCAACACTAAGTATTTGCATGCTTACGCGAACGGTAGGCGCAGGAAATGTGCGATCCTTCGGCTGCAATCGGAGCAGGGGCTCCTGCTGAGCCAGTCGGAGATTAAGCATCACGTCTATGATTTTTACATCAACCTGATGGGTACCAACGAAGACCAACGTGCGGGCCTACGCGCGGACATTTGGTTGCCCTCCCAACGGGTCCCAGACTGTGAGAATGACGAGTTGGGGCTCGCGTTTCTGCCCGAAGAGATCGATAAGGCACTCCTTAGCATGAAAACTGACACGGCACCGGGCCCTGATGGATGGCCGATGGCGATGTTCAAGCACTTTTGGCCTCTGCTGCGCGATCCCATCTTCGCGGTGTGAAACGGCTTTATGTGTGGCTTAGTGGATATTGCTAGGCTCAATTTCGGCGTGCTCTCGCTCATTCCCAAAGTAGCCGCGCGGACAACATCTGCCAGTATAGACCCACTGTGCTCATTAATGTTTCTTTTAAAATTTGTGCTAAAGCTTGCGTCACTCGCCTCACCCCGATGGCCCATCGTACCATTAGTCACACGCGGTCGGCCTTCTTCCGCGGCCGACACATTCTGGAGGGCCCGCTAGCCTTACAAGAAACCCTACACGAGCTGAAACGTACGAACCAACCGGCCATTCTCCTCAAACTAGATTTCAAAAAAGCGTACGACCGCGTCAATTGGGACTTTTTGCGACAAGTTTTCATCAGCCGAGGTTTCTCGTCTGTTTGGGTTCATCGAGTCATGCAGTTGGTCTCGGGGGGGGCCAAACTGCAGTCTCGATTAATGGAGAAGTAGGGCGCTTCTTCCGGAACAAACGCGGATTGCGTCAGGGTGACCCCATGTCCCCGATCTTGTTCAATTTTGTCGTTGACACGTTGGCCGCAATGTTGCGGAGAGCCACTAAGGCTGGACATATGAAAGGTGTGTTGGGACACCTAATGCCGGGGGGATTTCCCACCTGCAGTATACGGATGACACGCTATTGTTATTCCAGCCTGACCTCCACAGCGTAGCATCGGTCAAATCCCTTCTTCTTGGCTTCGAGCTCATGTCCGGGCTCAAAATCAACTTCCACAAGTGCAAAGTTCTGCCCATGGGCTTAGAAGCGGATGAGGGCCAGCGCATTGCGGACTTGCTCAACTGCAAAGTTGGCAAGCTTCCATTTACCTACCTTGGTCTACCTTTAGACGCCAAGCGCATCACGATCGATGATTGGGCCTCGCTTTGGACCAAGGTGGGCGGGCGGGTCTGCCCGTGGAGGGGAAAATTTCTCTCCTCCGCAGCCAGGTTGGTTCTCACGAACTCGAGCCTCTCCTCGCTGCCCCAGTTCGCGATGGGCCTTTTCCTCTTGGCTGAAGGGGTTCATGCCAAGATGGATACGCTGCGGTCGCGGTTCTTTTGGGAAGGATCGGGGCCAAAGCGCAAATGCCACATGGTTAAGTGGGTTGCGGTTTGCCGCCCCAAAGACTTGGGGGGCCTCGGGATCACAAACACGCGAATCCTCAACATAGCTCTTATGTGTAAGTGGATTTGGAAGATTTCCCAAGGGGCGACTGGACTGTCGATCTGTTGCGGACCAAATACTTCCCAAACGGGAACTTTTTCGAAGGTGCAGCAAGGGGCTCACCTTTTTGGAATGACCTACAAGCGATCCGCCCGGCTTTCGCCATGGGGGCTAAGTTCATAATCGGGGATGGTCGTTCGGCCAGATTTTGGCTTGACTATTGGGTCGGATCCCAGCCTCTCTGGTTGGAATTCCAGGACCTATACACTTTGGCCGTCACCCCGAACCAATCTGTGCCATCGGCCCTTGCGTCGTCGTCGTCCCCCCCCCCCCTCCCCCCCGGCGATCCACTTCCGCCGCGAACTCAATGGGCAGGAACAAGGGCAGCTAGCGATGCTGCTTGAGCTAATCAGCCCGGTGGAGTTGTCCACGTCCGCGGACTCGGTGACTTGGGCTCTCACCTCGTCCGGCAAGTTCTCGGCCAAATCCCTTTACCGAAAACTTTGCCAAGCATCGCCCTTTCAGGTGCCCAACGGGCTATGGAAGGCGTGCCTTCCTCTCAAGATCAAGGTGTTCTTTTGGCAGCTATTCAGGAACAGACTGCCCACCTCTGAAAATGTGGCCAAGCGCCAAGGCCCGGCGACCGGCTCTTGTGCGATCTGTAACGTTTCCGAAGACGCGAATCACATTTTCTTTAGGTGCCCGTTGGCACGCTTGGAGCGTGATCCGAGACGCGGCTGGGGTTACTTGGGACCCTAGATCGACTAGTGATCTCATGTCCATCCTCGACTCCGTTCAGGGGAGTAACAGGCGTGTGTTGTGGAGCTGTGTCGGGGCCCTATTCTGGGCTCTTTGGCTTACTAGGAACAAATTAGCGATCGAGGGGATCTTCCCGTCTCATCCGGCTAACATAATCTACAAATGCAACCTATTCCTGCAGCAGTGGAGTCCGTTGGCGAGGCGCAAGGATTCTGAGAAAATGAAGCAAGCTCAAGACCGTCTGCGTTAGTTGTACGTTTTGGCTAGGGAGCCATCCGCCACTTCCCCGCCTTGAAGTGACCCTTTTGGTTGTGTTTGCGAGCCTGCGTGCTCAAGATTCGGCCTCGTGCCATGTATTTCCCCGTGCTCGACATCTTTTGGCCGCAAAACATGAACTCTCTGTGTCTGGTATGGCCTGAGCCTCCGTGCTCGTGTAAGTTTGGACCTCTATGGTACGCTGCCTTGTTGTAGGCTGTATTAATTTAAAGTCGGACGCCCCTAGCGTCTACGTTCTAAAAAAAGAGCTAGGCACTCTACGCGCATTACTAGAAAATAGGTTAGCAACATGAGTAGATTATACTTAATCAACAGGTTGATTGCTTATTTAGAATACTTATGTTTATGTAGCTTTGGTCCAATCAGTGAAGAGGGAGGACAAGTCTTCCTTGGAGATGGCAATGTCGGTGATCAGGTTGCTCAATGTGCTTAGATCTCTCTATCTCCCTCCTCTCTCTCTCTCTCTGTGTGTGTAAAACCATTCATCGGGTCTTTTCGAGGCTTTGTAGTATGGGAAGATGCCTTTTGTCTAAAAAGAGATCTTGAATCGTTATTGATTCAGAGGAGAAAAAATAGTTCTAGTAAATCAAAATAGAGCACAAGTGTTATGAGGTAAAACCAGTGCAAATGAATAGTCCACCAACCTTCTTTAAATGTATAGAAAATGGTCTGTTCTCTCCTCCTACATATACAACCACTTCCATCTTCACCCGGCAGATAGTATATGCATCGATCACATCCACACTAGTGCACTCATCCACACTTTGCTCTTTCTTTCATTCTCATAACACTTTAGTATATACCAGTTTATTGTTATACTATAACGTAAACACATGACATGTGATAGTATTCAAAACAAAAATGGTTGATGTCAAGTTGTAGGAATAGGAGGCATCAGGATAGAAGCATCATACTCTAGAGATGCCTGATGTGCATACTTCCAGACTACTTGGATTACCCCATTGGTTGCGGCGTCCTTAGCTGCGTCATCCGGACAAGTTTATTTTTCACGTGCTTTGTCCACCATGCCGCCAAGGGGAGGCATGTCATGATTTCGCTTCTGTCAGAGATGATGCGCCTGCAGCTGGACCGAGAAGGCCGCAATATTTTGACGAAACACCTCGTCGTCTTCACCCGTGCGTACATTCTGGACCAGCCAACGGATCATCCGGGGTCAAGTGGCCTTGGCCTTCGCCCAAGCTAGTATCTCCTTGCCAAGGGCAAGTCGTTCCTCAAGATTGCTGCGGAGCGCAACCAAATCACGTGCCTGTGTATTCGTGTCAACAGGCTGGACGGTGGCGATATACAGAGCTTGGTCGAGACCATGTGCACGAGGAGATCAACATGATCAACTACCTTAACCTCTGCTTATGAACAAGAATGGGTGCACGTATTTTCATTGCTTTAAACGTCCTCATGATCCTATTGTCAATTGTACTGGTCGCGGATGCACATGTGCTTCCCCTCGTGGAGTCTACCTCGCCTCCAGCAACACAGTGATCAACTCCAACGATCTGGTGGAGGTGCTCCAGCCTCCGGGACCCATGATGACGTAAGTACCTTGCTAGCCCTGCATGTGCGCGTGAGACAAGAGCTCCTGCTCACCGTCATGAACTGTTTGCTTAAAGAGGAATGGGCGCTACTCTGCGCCGGCGCACCGGCGCAACGATTCGGCCGGTCAAACAGCGCACGTACGATACGGTCTATAACAGCCGCAGGATTCCTTCTTCCCCACAAACTGCTTCGCTAGTAAAAAAAACATGATGCCTGTGCATCCGATGCAGTCCCGTGATCTCCAATACGTCAGCGAGCTCGCCGGCCGTCCATGTCGCCGCCAGCCGCTGCCCTCGTCACCGTCGGCTGACTTCTGTCGGTTCCACATGAGGCCGCCCTCGTCGCTGGTGGTCGCCATCGCATCCCCGTCCTCACCGGTTTCAACAGGATGTCGCCTCCACTCGTAGCAAAACGACTCCATCGTAGCAAACGCTCGACGTCTCTGTCGTTGCAGCAGCTAGCCACCGCCGTCGTATCACGCCCGTCGCCGCACCACCATGCCTCAGGCCACATCACTCAGTGTCGCCGCTCGCACCAAGTTGAAGCTTTTTCTCATGTTGGTTGAAGCTTTTTCTCATGCCGGTTGTAGCTTTTTTCTATCCGTCGATGCCTCGCACGGGGTTGAAAGAACGACGGCTGCCAATGAACTCCATTTAAATGGATGTAGCAAAAATGCTCGCAGGTTGTAGCAAAAAAAACGAGCACCACCACGGCGCGCAGTACAACTCCCTTAGATGTAGCAAAAACAATCGCAGGTTTCAGTAATTCGGGACGCCGGTTGTAGCAAATATCGAAGCCGGTTCCAGCATTATCACGTCTGCTCGGTGTCCATCGGTTGTAGCATCATCATCGTCTGCTGTCGTGTGGATGCAGCATTTGTTCCCACCCGTTGCAACCTTCGTCCTCCCATAGTTGTAGCATCGCTCGCCGTCGTGCAAAGAAGGTCGCCATGAACAGTCCCAGCAAATCGCACGGTCGCTTCTAGCAAATAGCGTAGGCGGTTGCAACAAAGAAAGACTAGTGCATCGGCGGACTCTAGCTTCTTAGGTCCAAGGTTGTAGCTCTTCCAGGCACGGTTCCAGCTCTGCCGTGCGCTGGTTGAAGCTCCGGAAGCCGGTGGTTGCAGCAAAGACGTTTGGCCGTTTGGTGGGCTCCCAATTTCTTCGGCTCAGGGTTGCAACTCTACGGGCGTGTGGTTCTAGCTCCGCTGTGTACCGGTTGCAGCATCTCGCCATGCGGTGGAGATTGGTGTGGGATAGCAGTGGTCGCCCTCGTGCTTGTCTGCGGGAAAGAGAAGGAAGGAGCGAGAGGAAGAAGATAACGAGAGAAAAAACGAAAAAGGCTATGGCGGGCCCAAGCATCCGTGGGCTGACGAGGTTGCGTAGGTGACTAGTCAAACTTGCAGAGGGCCGCTAGATTTGCATGCGATCGAACACACGCGACGCGACCGGCCAAAGGTTCGGCCGGTGCGCCGTTTACAAACGTTTCCCAAGAGGAATTGTAAGATGGCTCCTCCAAAAAGTTTGTTCCTAATTATTATGGAGGGTTCATTATTTTTAATCCAAACGCATAGATTTAATGAGATAATAGGTCATCCATGAAAGAGGTAATAGGTTAGAAAAAAAAGAGAATTCCTTATTTGGCCCTTTCTTAAAATTTGCTTCCCTATTTGGCCTAAAATAAAATTTCTTTCCTATTTGACACTTAAAGTAAATTTTGTTTCTTATATGACACTTTCGTTCATTTTAGGCACAAAAGGTGCCAAGTGTGAGATGAAAAGACCATTTTACCCTTGGTGCATTGTTTAACTATTCTAGATGAAATAAAAAGGCAATCAGTTCACCCATGTTTTTTTAGAGAAAAGGCCAAGGCCCGACTTTATAGATAAAGCCACCAGGCAGCGTCACGGATATCACAGGTTCACAGGATAACATAACCACACAGAGGAGTTTAAGAGAAACCTAAGCAAGACGATATAGGCAACTGCCATACACAGCGCGCAGGCCGGGGGAGGAGAAAGACGTAATGTCCGCAAACTACAGCACCAGATTATACGACAGGGTTCGTCCCGGAGATCTGAGAAGCCGAAGCCCGAATTTTGTTGATGAGCAGGTCCAGGGCGTCCCGATCGGGCTCCTTAGTCAATGATCTCCACTGCTGCAAGAATATACATGATTTGAATAGAACATCAGCAGGTTTAGATGGGAAGGTAAGCTCAATAGTAAATTTGTTTCTAATGTTCCATAAGGCCCAGCATAAGGCTCCCAAGCCAACCCAAAATACCCTCTTGGTGACCCCGACCAAAGTTTTGGCTAGAGTTCTAATATCAGAGAAAGAGGAGGGATTTCAGGAAACCCGAAGCCAAGATCTGATGCAAGACCAAACTAATTTGGCAAGTACACAGTTGAAAAAGATGTGGTCGGAATTTTCCAAGGCCCCACACAGGTTACAGAATTCAGAGCCCGGCCCATTGCGTTTTTTGATCTGATCAGCAGTAGGGAGGAGACCACGAAAGGCTTGCCAGAGAAAAATCTTAATTTTTTGAGGAACCCTTGATTTCCAGACACAAGAGAATCTAGCCGAGGGGGTACCACCAATGAGTCTAGAATACAATGACTTAACCGAAAATTTACCAGAGGCCGAAAGTGGCCAAAACACCGAGTCGGCCGACTCCGAGAGCACGGGGAAGAGGGCAGAGAGGCTTTGTCAATCTTCCAACTCTTCAGGAGACAGAGCCCGACGGAAAGCCAAATCCCAATTATTAGCAGCCAGCTCCGTGATGGAGATCTGCGGATTGGGACAATAAGAAAACAGAGTCGGAAAGCTCACGGCAAGTGGGGCATCCCCAGACCACCAATCCAACCAAAAACGAACAGCAGACCCATTACCCACAGAAAACTTGACAAGCTCCAAAAAAATCGGCCTAACTTTAACAAGAGCTTTCCAGAACTGAGAACCACGACGCGCGGAAGCAAACATAGGATTGGAGTGGGGGAAATATTTGGCCTTAAGAATCAAAAACCATAGCGACCCGGGCCCCACAGTCATAATTTTCCACCACCACTTGATAAGCAAACAAATGTTCATCACCCGAGTGTTAATAATGCCTAACCCCCCCCCCCCAAGGTTTTTAGGCCTACACATAAGTTGCCACTTAACCAGCCTATATTTTCTTTTGTTATCAGCTGAATTCCAGTAGAAGCCACCCCTATGTTTGTCGAATCCAGAATGCACGCCATTCGTGAGAAGATAGAAGCCCATAAGGAACATAGGGAGAGATGACAAGCAAGAGT